>NC_050586.1:3080000-3167500 GCF_013368585.1 Megalops cyprinoides
AGTGGAAAACACCATTGACTGCGTGGTTTCTAAGCAGGGTGAAAATCACCCGTTGGTGTGATAGGCATCGGTGACTCATATGGAGGCGTCCACAGACACCTCACTGCACAGGCTGATGAAAGGCTGCTCGGGCCTGTTAAACGCTCCTGTGTGAATTGCCGTCTGGTGCTTGTCAGATCCTCCCTCCCTCACGTTCCCAGGGCCCCGCAAAGCACAAAACACAGCGTTGCCGGAACACAGAGGAACCAAAGAGCGAAGAGGGAAACGGACAAATGTAGGAAAACACGCTGAAGATCAACGGACCAATCGGACGCCGGGCCTGCAGTGTCATTGCCACGGCACCGGTGGAATCACTGTGAACCCAGTGAACCCACTCTTTGAGTTCTCAGACAAACCCCAACCTTCACAATGAAGCCCTACAGTTCCTGACAGGAGCCGTGATAAACTCGCCAAGTTTGAAAACCGAGGTCTTTTGCCGGTGGGGTCAGCAGCGCTGTTATCCTGACTGTAGGAGGTGGCTGTAGCAGGGTCTGATGTGCTTGTCTCGCACCCTGACTGTCCAGGCTTCCCTTCCTCCCTCCTCTTCCTCCTTCTTTTACCGTTTTCTCCTCTCTCTGTTCCTGTCCTCACACATTCTGTTTCTCCTCTACAAAGCAGCGCTGTTCTCCCTGTTACCTCATCCCCAGACCCAGAGCATTACAGAAGTGATTGAGTGTGTTAGTCCAGCTGCTCCTGTAGAGACTGAGGCCACTCAGGTTACCCTCATACCTGTGCCTGTGCCCTGATTTACTGCCCCCGTACCCTCTACCTGTCAGACCTGCCCACTGCGTACGGGGGCTACTCCTCTGGGAGGGAGAGCGGTGGGGGGTTTGACATGGTACTCCATCATTCCAGAGTTGCCAGTTTAACATGGCTTAGTTTACACACACACACAAACACACACACACACACACACACATCTCATATGTATATTATTATTGTATATCCTGCAGCCAACCTGTCTGGGCTTACATAATGGTTCAAATATTTAAAAGCAATGCACACAATTACTTTTGTGTGCATTGCTAAGTTTAGAAACTATTGCTGCAAATTTGCATGTAAAGCATCTTTTCCAAAATGCATTTGCATTGGCTTCATAACTCAATAGAGCATTTAAACGTGCAGTCTTTGTCTTTTTGCTGGAAAGAGCAAGCCTGCTTTTCTATGCCTGTCTTTTGAATGATTCACAAATGTCGAAAGACCGCTGCATGGTCCATTGGCATTTGTGTCCATAAGTTTCACTTTATTCTGTTGGGGTCTCTCCTAAATTTGGAAATCACTGAATGAAGGTTTCTCTTTTATTCTGGCAAACAGTGTGGTGTTGTGGTAAGTGCCCATCGCATAAAATCAGAGGGAACAAAATGGACTCAAGAGAGCATTCAAAAGTTTACTTCCTCAGACTTTTACATTTACATACATTGCCACCTTAGCCCTCAATAATCAGTGTAGCATAGTGCGGAGCTGGTCTCAGTGTGAGCTGTGGAGCTGGTCTCAGTGTGAGCTGTGGAGCTGGTCTCAGTGTGAGCTGTGGAGCTGGTCTCAGTGTAAGCTGTGGAGCTGGTCTCAGTGTGAGCTGTGGAGCTGGTCTCAGTGTGAGCTGTGGAGCTGGTCTCAGTGTGAGCTGTGGAGCTGGTCTCAGTGTGAGCTGTGGAGCTGGTCTCAGTGTAAGCTGTGGAGCTGGTCTCAGTGTGAGCTGTGGAGCTGGTCTCAGTGTGAGCTGTGGAGCTGGTCTCAGTGTGAGCTGTGGAGCTGGTCTCAGTGTAAGCTGTGGAGCTGGTCTCAGTGTGAGCTGTGGAGCTGGGTTAGGGCTGCAAAGCCAATGTAGTGTTCAGGTTAGTTTTACACAGCAGAGCACATGACACCGGCCGGTTTTGCGGTTTTGTGTGGCATTACAGGTCTCCCACCCGCCTTCTTTAGGCTCAGAAAGCCAGGTGCTAATCTCTGTTCTACCTGTGCCGAATATTCTGAATCTCCCGACGCAGCATCCTTCCTGTCCTGCCTCGTACCATGACGGCACTGTGACTCAGGCCTCATTTCGTCCCTGAAAACTGAAAAACATCCCGTATCAACAGCGCTGTGAGAGCCCTGTATCTCTGCTCCCTGCCTGGAGTCCAGCCAGAAAACATTTACCGTATTCCTCTGATTGGCTTGTTTTCGAGAGTTATACAGCCTGTAACAAAGGCTATCGAATAACACCTCATTGAGGACACATGTTACCAGTTCAGCCGTCATGGCACATTGGCACCTGAGTGTAAACACCAGTTTAATAATAAATGAGCAGGGTAGAGGGGGAGTATTGCTGCTGGCACACATGCAGATGTGCAACTGCATGGAGACGCGTTTCCCCTGTGGTGTCAGAGCCCACTGTCCTCCTGAGACACGTTTTAACATGCTTCATGTGGACGTTGTCTGGAAACTGACCCCAGAACAGTTTGTCTTCTGACAGTTTGCTTTCTTTGAGTCTCATCGTAAACTAAAGTCTCACCTCGTAATACCCCTCATCTTGTTCTCATTCTGAACTCTCAAACATCTCCGCTTACATTTATATTTGCATTTGTTCATTTGGCAGATGCTTTTATCCAAAGCGACTTACGAGTGAGGCAGAGTACAACACAAGCAAACAACCATAAGGAGTCCATAACCATTAGAAGTGCTGCATGACCAGGTTTCAGTGGTTGCTTAAACCTCTCTCATCTGTCCTGTTTATGTTAAATCTCATTGCCTTCCTGTTGCTGTAAGACCCCTGTCAGTGGACAGAGCCACACCAGCACTAAGGTAAACTCCAGAATTAGGAGGTTAGAGAATTCACTTCCTCTGCTGGAGGGGCTGAATCACCATGCACCCCCCCCACCCCCACCCCCACCATCACCCTCATCTGAATGGTGCTTCTGTACTGTGGTTTTATACAAAATGACTGTAAGTCTTTGGAATTCAACAGCATCGGTGGAAGGGCTGGACATAAATCTGAATTAGCTCACCGTAACTCCAGTGGTGATTACCACCCCCCTGCCCACAGCATTACTGCTGCCATTAGCCAAATATTAGCCTGTTCACCATCCCACGGCCCTCTCCTCAAAGAAATACCAGTTCCCACACGTCCCCTTTATAGCCACTCACCAGGGTCCTGTGCCCCCTTACCCCCCCCCCCCCCCCCCATTAACCAAACTTGTACCCAGTCAAAGCATGCAAAATGACACTTTTTCTTTCAGTCTTCAGTCTTCAGTAGATTTTAACAAGCTGTCACCTAGCAGGAGGAATAACACTGAGAGGTCTGTCAGTGGTGCTGCGGGGTTGAGCAGAGGGCAGCTCTATCTGAGCACCTCAGTCAGCGGCTCTTTTTGTCTTCTCATGGTCTACTTCTGCAGTAGTATACCGTCTAGTAAACTTAACGTCTACACCTTTGAAAAAAAAAAAAAAAAAAAACATTCAGTTTTCTCAGCTAGTAGTCAGGTCAGATATGTTCTCCTTAACCTCCAGTTCTGTCCTTATGCATAGTGTCAGCAGATTTTGTGATATGTCTTAATACCTCAAACTGTGTTGGGCAGCCCCTCCCACTCTTTCTCTCTCCCTCTCTCTCAATGTCTCTGTGCAGGACTCTGATTACCCTCATGGAGGCGGGGTCACCCCCCTGGGTCCCCGCTGGCTGGGAACCATGGGGCAGGGGGACATGGTTCTGGTGGAGGAGTACGGTGATGTGTCCAACCCCCTCCTCCGAATCGGTCCGCACCCCCGGACCGAAGGCATCCATGACAGCAAGCCCCGCTCGAATGAGAAGGCCCTGGATGAAAACTTCACCACCGATAAAAGCAAGGCCGCCGGGGCACGGAGGACACCCAAGCGGCCGTATCCTGGGAAACCCTCTGATGACATCATCGACCTGGATTCCGCCTCTTCCCCCACCCTGAAGAAGTCCTCAGTCAATTTCGCAGGGCAGAAGACTGCGGGAGAAATGTCCCCTGGGCAGCATGACCCCACCCTGCTGGCTGAGGAGGGCCTACTGCCCCCCACAGCGACTCCCGCCACTCCGAAGCCAAGGTCAGGTGTCCAGCAGTCCCCAGTGAGCAGTAAGGTTCTCACAGGGCGTGGCCAAGGACAGCAGAGAGAGCCGCGACCAGCTGGCAGCCACCCCACGCACATAACGAGGACCCCAGCCAGGGAAGGAGACGTGGTTGTGGGACTCGATGGCAGGAAGTACCGCCTCCGAAAAGGCCCTCCTGGGCCAATGGGACGTCCAGGAAAAAGAGTGAGTCATCACTTCCTGTTTGCCCAATGACCACCAGCACTGACCATGTGTGTTGAAAGGGGTAGAAAATTGCCACTTTGTGTACTAATAGGATTATAGTACAAGCAGATACTCTGCATAGACATGAGGCTGAGAGGCTGTTCCTCAAACCCTGCACTTTACTGCTGGTCATCTGAGGTACATCTTAGATGGGTTTTGAACCCACAGACTTAAGGAGATAGGACAGGTACAGTAAACCACCTATGAGGTCACTGATCCAGTCAGTTGTGAAAATAGTGACTTTCAGCATCAAACATGAAGTCCAGGTTTTTTAGAGGTTTCTATGAGTAACCTGTAGAACTGCCTCTGTAACCATTGTGTGGTAGTGTCCAAGTCATGTATAAAAAATCCATTTGTGATCACAACAAAATTACTAGCACTTACTAGTCTGATACGTGTTCAGAGTGACTAATCTTTAAAGTCCCACCATCAGCCTCTATAGTCATTCTTTTTTTGTCAGGCAGTGTTTCATACTAGTTAATGAATGGGACTGGGTAACCACAGAGGAGTGGATTCAAATCCCAGATATACTACTGTTTTACCTTTTAGTGAGGCGCTTAGTGTGAATCACATCAACATGTAACTCATCTGCCTAAATGAATAAAATGTGATTTGTGTAAGTCGCTATGTCATTGGTTGTCAACTGACAAAATAAACGATACATTTTGATACATGAGTCAATATTTGCTTTTGTCTAGAGTAGTTAGAGAGAAAGCAAAAGCCGCGAAAGAGACGGGCCCGCCGTGGCGCCCGAAGTCAGGTAACTGATCTGGGAGCCGTCGGAGCGGAGGCCGAGTCAGCCTCAATCGCAATCCCCTTTCTGAAGTGATTTTCCCATGAAAACATTTAGGGGTCCAGATGGATTTGACTATGAAATTCCCCCTGCCCACCCCCTGCCAATAAAACGGCAGTGTGGTTTGGACTGGATTCCTCAGAGAAACAGGGGGAGGGGTTGTGTCAGAGTTCAGCCGCTATGGGAGAGCAGGGAGAGCCAGGGGAGCTTTGGTCGCGCTGCCTACGGCCCACGCCGTCTCTCCTGTCGTGTCTCTGACCAGCGGCTGTTCACGGCGGCCAATGCACACGGCATGCGAGGAATAAACGCCCCCTCTGCACCCTCTCTGCGGGTGTTAATCTGCTCTTTTCGTGTCAGTCAGCAGCGCAGATGCTCGAGGCGTTGGCGTACTGCGCTGCCACCGGGGCCTTTGTGCTGCTGAAATGTTGGAGACTTTCAGCGCTCCGCTGAAATGCACTCAGGCAATCTCAGTGGCCCGTGACTGCCTCTTAGTGTAGTCCTGTCATTATACTCAATGACAATGCAGCTCTTTTTTAAAAAATTCCGTTATAAAATCTTGATGACTTTATTACAGCCGTTTGGTTTTGTGTATTTTGGAGACTGTATTTTGGTTATCTATTTTAATGCCTTAAAGCCCAAATACCTCTTTGAGCAGTCAGTGGGGATTATTACGTCGGTCCGGAGCTTACAGTACAAACACGGGTTTCAAACAAGCACCCCACTCACTTTTCGCTTTAATTCAACCGTGTGACAGAGCAAGCCAGAGGCGAGTATGCTTCATGCATCCCATAGAAAAATGACAGGCTGGGAACATATTTTCAAAAAGCTGTAACATTTATGAGGCTTGATTCAGAGGAATCCAACCCTTTCATTGCGTGGGTGTGACTGATGCATCTCAGACACGTACAGTAGAGTACAGTATACTGAGGCCGAATGTGTTGGCCTCCTGCGTGGGTCAAAGGTCATTCGAGTCTGTTTGGCTGTTTGGCTCACTGCAGGACCGCAGTGTTGAAAGGCTCCTTCCACCTTACTTAGCTTTTGTAGCTCCATTGCTTGCTTTGGCCTGAGAGTAATCTGGCAGTAGCTGTACATGCTCCTTTAGGTTTTGCGTGACCGAGGAGGGGTCTGGTTTTGCCTGGATAGTGTTTGTTTCTGCCTCTCTGTCTTTTACATAGACTACAGCAGATGTTCCTTTCAAGAGTAGTGTTTGTTGACCCTGGTCCCACCGACTGGCTATGTCTGGTCGATTCCATTCCATTAAGCTTGGTTGAGCTGTTTGCTGACCACTGATATGGAGTCTGGGACAAATTCAACAAAAATAAAAGAGAATTATCTTCAATACTATTTACACAAACATAACCACCTACATTTTTATGACAAAGGCATTACAGCAGGTATCTGTGTAGAGATGTGAAATTAAGATCAGTGGCATAGTAACAGCTCCACCAATCAGGTGGCACCAAAGCCAGCAGAACCGAAACTGAGGAATTCTGATCTAGAACACTGGTGTAGAAATTCTCACTGTAGGTTCCGCAGCTGAAACGACCAATGTTCTGGTGTCTCCTTTTGATTAGAACGCTGTTTTTCTTTCTGTTCTGTCCTCAGGGCTGTGCTGGTAGAAGAGGCTATGCTGGGTTTAAGGGTGACAAGGTGAGAACTAACACTGCTTTAGATTGCATGTGACACATCCACCTGCTCTTAAACACTAATGCCTGAATGAGTAACAAAGCGCTTTAGCTAGCAGTAGAGTTAGGTTAGCCTTCATGACTCATTCTGGTGCTAAAACTTGTTTTGTATGGCCATAGTCAATAGTGGTGTAGTCAGCTGCAGCAGAAGTAACCATAGCAGTTGCTTGACATCACCAGAAGAGGGCGATGTGGAGACATGCAAGTGCTGTTGGCTGTTGTGGACTGTATGGAGAGCTGTCGTTCGCAGGGTGCCCGGGGACCGGAGGGGCGGGAGGGTCAGAGGGGTGAGCCAGGACCCCCCGGACCAGCGGGCCTGCCCACCCTCTACCTCTGGAGGAACACTGCGGAGGACTGGGCTGCATTCAGGGTGAGTCCAAGTCTCAGTAGCTCAGGTTAGGCGGTGGGCCTCAGCAGCTGAACACTGACCCAACAGTTACATGTTCAGATTCTGCAAGAGCTTGTCTCATTATCCATATGCATATTAATAACTATAATCTCTATAACAGTGATAGAAGAGTGAGGTCTCATGAACTTCTGTTATGGGTGGGGTTACCATGTGCTGCCAATCACTCACTCGTGTCAACCAATCAGAACAATTGCTCTCCATCAAAGCTATGATTGGTTGAAATTGGTGAGTCTCTGTTTGCATGGTGTACCTGGGAGGATGTGGGGTCCTCAGAGCACAGTCTGACTTCGCCTGATCTTGAATGAGAGCCGCTGATCCCTGCTGGTGTTGGCTGCAGGTTCGACAGTATCAGAATGCACTCTTTGTTCCTGCTGTAACGGAACAGCGGTGGTGAGGGCTAATGAGACGCAGTTTCCATGTTGCTGACCGCTGCCACAGAGCTCTGTTATTTGCTGTTTATTGAATCCCGCTGGTGAAGAGGACGGGCTCTGACTGTGAGCGCTCGGTTGGCGGAGGGCGGGGTGAGCCCGCGCCAGCGTGGGAGCGCTGCTGGGATCGGGGCCTGGAAACAGCTACAGAGGGAGAGACCCATTTACGGCTCAGCCGGAGTTGGAGAGCCCAGGGCAACGTGCCCAGAAAGCTGCCAGCGCAGACTGCTCTGGCCAGGAGAACACGCCGGCTATCTCTGCTCCTTCATCGCACTGCGTCTGGTTCTATTTCTGACTGCAAATTTCAGCTTTCTTTAAGACCACAGCCATATGAAGACCAGTGACTACCGCTATAATTGGAAGCAGTTGCGGGGATGAATCAGTGGTGATTCTGCGATCCTGAATCAGAGGTTTCGCTCTCATACGCAGCTTGTGTTTTCTCAGAATATCACATCGGCTGCCCTGTCCTGACCTTTAGTTACCTTTACATAGGAGCAGATTGCTCACAATGATATTTAGTGTGGTTATCTCTAGTAATGAAAGAGTTAGGCCTCATAACCCTGTAACAAATGGACCAACCATATGTTTTCAATGACTGGAACATATGAACCAATCAAAAGAAGCTCCCCACAGCAAAACATTACATTACATTCATTTAGCAGATACTTCTATCCAGAGCAATTTCCAGAACTTTAGAGAATACAAAACAAAGAACACATTGATAACACAGTATCAATGAAGTACAGATGAAGCGCAGTGAGACATCTTGAACTGATCAGAGTCTTGCTACCAGCTTTATTAGCAGCATGCACCATCAAGGCTTAGTTTTACTACAGTGGCCATTACTGGGTAACACAAGGAACTAGGCTTCTCTATGATGGTGACTGAACACCCTCTGACATTTACACACAGAATTACTAAGTTCAAAGCCCCCTCTAACACACACTCATTGCCAGGCTGTAACAGTTTACAATTTGGATGAAAACTACACTAAGGAACACTAATACAGTATTTACCCATAATTCCCCAAACCAGGTAGTGCTTAACATAACATGAACATGCTGCTACAATATCTTAAATATTTGCTACTTTTGTGAGGAGTGTTTTCTCCTTATTTTTTCCCATAAGGCATTGCTACATAACCATTTCCAGGGGTATTTCAGAGCTACTGGGTGTGATACAAAGTAGGTGTGAAATGAGGTGTGCTGTCTCACTGTTTACTGCTTCCAAAGGTGTTTACTGAACACCAGTCAGCAGTTCGACCCTGGGGAGGTTGGTCTGATCTCCCTCCAGCCTCAGCAATAAGTGGAACACAAACATGTTCACAAACATGTCCAAAATTGTTCTGAAATTCTTTTGAAAGGATTAGTGTGTGGGTGCCCGTCATTTCCTTCCAATATTTCTCACACATTTTAGGACTTTGTTGGTCACCACTGAAATATGATGTGTGGGAAACAGCATAACATAACTCTTTGATTCAGTGCCCAAAACTGCAGACAAGAGCACTGAGATCAGATTGAGCTGTAGTTGGACCTCAGTGAGTTAGTGTCAACTGTTTTTGTACTTTCCAGTGAGTTTTACAAAAAATAATTAAAAAAAAAAATACAACTATGGAAGCAATCACAGAAAGCACAAGCGGGGTAAATCAAGCCTTACCACAGCTAAATGCTAATAAATTGTGATAATCTATAGTACTGCATCATAACACAACAGGAGCATTAACTTAGAACATGACTGGTTAGGCAGGGGCCATGTCTGGCAGATTTTTCAGCAACACTTTCTGCATTAAAGTGTCTCTGTGTAGCACAAAGCCTTGTGTTGTCCTCGGTTCCTGTGTCATGTGTAAATGTATGCATTTATGGAAGATAAGATTGGCTTGTAAGACACAACAGGACTGTGGTCAGCCAGCTGTGAGCACTCCGGCTCTGTGAAAGTGCTGCGTGCAGCAGTTCTCTGACGCGGGGCTGGGGGGTGAGGTGGGAGGGTGGAGGGACCGTATGTGATCCGTTTCTCTCAGCCTCACCGCATCACACGGCACATGGCAGAGGCTAATCATGCATTTCCCTGTGGTTTAACATTGATTGCTGCAATCATATAAGTGCTTCCGTGTGCGTGGATCAATGAGCCCAGACAGGCAAAAAAGATGAAATGCTCTATGTGTGTGTGTGTGTGTGTATACCCTGTGCATGTGCGTGCATGCACGAGTGTGTGTGTGTGTGTGTACATGCCTTCGTGCAAGCATGTATGTATGTGTGTGTGTGCGTGCGTGCGTGCGTGTGTGTGCGTTTACCCAGATTTCTCATTTCTCATTTTTTTTGGAGATAAATCGCATCAACAAAAAACTAAGAATAATAAGCTATACCCAAACACAAAAGATTGCTATGGAATTGCTTTTTCTGTATGCCTAGCATGCATTAAAATGCATTATTTAGTTTCCGCATATGTTAACCATTTTTTAGTTTCCCATGTTTTGCTTATGTAAATAATCTGTCCTGGATTTCTGATACAAATGCGTGAGTTGTTATATTTAAAAACAGCAGACTTACAACAGCTAATTACATTACATTACATTGCATTACACGTGTTTAGCAGAAGCTTTTATCCAGACTGACCTCCAGTGAAAGAGAAATCGAGGTGAAACATTCTAAGGGCTTTGTTGAATCTGGTGGCTTACGGACTCTATTTGAACTGGGCTGGGGTGAGCTTTCCCCAGGGTGGGGTGATCTTTCCCCAGGGTGGGGTGATCTTTCCCCAGGGTGCACGGGCCCCATTTCGTCTCACCAGTTGAATGAGGTCGCTCCCACTCCCCCTCCTAGCTCTCAGAATTGGGGGTGATTCATTACACAGGTATTGTCGATGTTCCCCATATTCAGCAGGGGGTCATCCATCCCAGGATTTTTATTTGGACAGTGGTTGCCGGGGCGAATACCCAGGGCGCACTGTGAATGGTTGCAGGTTGTCCGCAAGCTTACCTGGGCCCTCAAAGCCTTCCTCAAGGCTGTGTGCAAATATGAGCGTAACAATTATGAATGTAATGTTCATTTTCATGAAGAATGTTTATGTAGGCGCTGTCTGTGCAGTGCCCACTCCACAGACTGACCGTACCTGCTTTTTCCGCTCTCGTTTTACAGCTGACCTCCTCCTTCCAGCTGCTGCAGATGGGATGGCCTGTAAGTACAGTTTGGCCGTGGGAGCGCCGGCGCGCGTCAGAGGGTGTGATAAGCGAGGCTTTCTTTATTTGGGTTTCAAATCAGACTGGCGGAAAGGCTTTTTATTGCTTTGCTCCTGTTTTTGTCTTTTTGCCTTCATGTTTTTTCCTCGCATATCTTTTTGGCAGCCCTATCTGATTTCACTCAGATTTGGCACGCTTATTGGTCATGGTTCACAGATATGCTTAAAACACTACTTGTTGCCACACAACCATGGCCAGGTCAAATATGGTTGCCAAATGCATTTTTCATGCTTGTCAGTAAACTTTGGGGGTGTTGATTCCATGTTTGGCTCCTGTGACCGGCGTTGGCTGTATATCTGGACACGCCTGCTATTTGTGCTCAGCTGTTTGGTCTCCGGCCATGGCAAGCCACACCTTGCCACACCTAGCCAAACCCAGTGAATGAAACATAACTTTTGCATTAGTTCTCAAACGTTGCTGGAGAGGCTGACACTTCACAAACATATCGGTTAAAGTTAACAGATGTTCATGCTGGCACATAGGTTCCAGGTCATCCCCAATATGGCTGTCACATGTCATGCCTATGCCAACAATTCTTTAAGGCCATGACTTTGTTAGTGATTTGGGAGAGTATGTAGGGTGTGGAAGCGCCTCAACCTTTTCTCTGATAGCAGTGTCCTCTTTCTGAGTTTGCAGAGAGAACAGGGCCCTCCTGGACCAATGGGAGAGATGGGAAAGCCTGGCCGACCGGTAAGCGTAACACCAGAACAACAACCGAAGCTGTGGGCTAATATTATTTGTTGGAGTTTTCTACTGTGATGTCATAGATGACAACTTTTCTCTTTACCTGGTTGATAGAAAGGCTTTCGAAAGTGTTTTGACATTTTGGGCTATGCAGTGTAAAGTTACCATGATTTGTTTGCTTTGGTTGTCTAAATAAGTGCCTCAAGGTTCCCCGGTCAGGTGTGCTCTTATTCTCACTTCTGAATAAACCGTACAGTGACTGGATCGATTATCTTGTATTGTGTTCCTTTGGATCAAGGCTCCTGAATGTTACATGAGAGTGAAGCATTATGGGTAGCGTCTCTGGCTGAATTTACAGCGGGGTGACCCAGCACACAGACTTCATTGCAGTGCAACTCTCTCCACAGTGTTTTGGAGAACAATCATCCCACCTGCACAGTGCACTGCTGAATGTTCAGTGCCTGGTCATAAGATACTATAATCTCACAACTAATTGGAATTTATTTTGTACGTCTGAAACATTCATTACCTGTGTGTTTCTCTGTTTGTCATCATACCAACCATAGTATCATTCTGTGCAGTGGTTTACGATGATGTTGGTTTATAATCATTTTTTAAATTGCTTGCATGTAATATTGCCTTGTCTAAAGAGGAGCTGGTGTGCTAACAGGCTGCTTTCTCTCGGCAGGGGATTCCTGGAGATCCGGGAGAGAGAGGACCCCAGGGGTGTAGGGGGGACATGGTAATGTCCAAAACCACAGCGCCCTGAACCCTCTACCTTTACAGGACTGAAGAGGAGGAGGGGGGCCGCTCTTCCTCACCAGTCTCAGCTCCCCCACACATTCTCCTCAGATGTAGAATCAGTTTTCACTGATGGAGATCATTATAAGTTTTTGTTGTTTTTCAGAGAAGGAAGAGAAGGCTTGATGGTTTGAAACCATGTCTGGCTTTTCAATGTTTTGTATCAGATTGTGGTTCATGACAGCTGGTTCATGTGTTGGCGAAGGACCATTTTTAAAATCAATAGAGCCACGTTCTTTGGTCCATGAGTATAATTATTCATTTATGTCATCGTCGTCTCTTCTGAAGTTGAAAGCCAGTGTCATAATCTGCTGTTCCTTTATTGAATTAGGAACGTCTAATTAAAGAAATCCTATTTAATCCTCGTGGTTTAAGAGTCAGGCTACCTCAAAGGCTTTTGATTTTTTTGTCTTCCTCTCTGTAGCATGGTGTTACAATGTCTCCTTGGAGACAAACCCTCCATAGTGTGCTTTAATAACTGGAAAAGCTGTCATATGTTGTCTCATCAGCTCAGAGGCTGCAGCCAAAACAAGAAAACCATCTTCAATTACTCTCTCCGCTTTCAACACGTTTCTAAAGCCAGGGCTGCTGCTGTTGCATGGTCCACTGTGGCTCAGTCTTGCAGTAAATAATTACTCTGTTCTAGCAGGAAACCCCTCTGCCTGCTGGGTCTTTGTAGACCGTTGATGGTGATGAATGTGCTGTACTGTCACAGCTTGTTAATTTTTAATGGCTGAAGTCCAATTAAAGCTAATTTACAATGGACAGAGGTTCAGGCTTTGAGTGTCCTCTTTCTCTCTCTCTCGCTGTCTTCTGGTCAGTGATGTAGAGAGAGGGGTATAGCTAGTGAGGGCTACACCTTTATGGAATATTGGGCGGCTAAGCATTTTTACATTTACATTTACATTTATTCATTTAGCAGACGCTTTTATCCAAAGCGACTTACATAGGTTACAGTTCTTTACAATGTCATCCATTTATACAGCTGGATATTTACTGAGGCAATTGTGGGTTAAGTACCTTGCCCAAGGGTACAGCAGCAGTGTCCCAGCGGGGATCGAACCGGCAACCTTTCGGTTACAAGTCCTGCTCCTTAACCACTATGCTACACTGCCGCCCAATTTTTGATTAAGCACAGACAGTGGCCTGTTTTGTGACCCGGTTCAGATGAATGCGCTAATTATATGTATATTTCTGACCTACAGGGTTACCTGGGTCCCAAGGGTGTGCCCGGTCGGGCAGGGCTCAGGGGCAGGGATGGGGAACATGGGCTGGATGGACAGCCTGGCCCGCCAGGAATACCTGGGCTACAGGTGAGGTCAAAGTTCACCACTGACCCGTTTGATTTACTGCCACTGATATAAATACAGAGGCAATATTGAAATGTGAAATGTTTTAGAATAGGAGCGTTTCCTCCGTTATCCCTCCATCCCCAGAATAAGTGTGATTTGTTTATTATATATTTTTACTATTTATATTTTTTTATTCTCACTTGTGAGATGATGAAAATAACACTTTCTTATGTTTGGAACTCCAGGGCCCGCGAGGTTACAAAGGAGAGTCATCGCCCCCCGGGGAGAAGGGGGACGAGGTGAGGAGGCCGTAAATCCAGTGGGTTACTGGCTTGCTGATTTGATTGGTCGGTTCTCAGCCACACTCTAAAGGGGGCGGGGTTAAGATTCTGCATGAATTTATCTGAATTTTGTGTTCCAGGCATTGACAGTATGCTAAATGAGGATCTGCCTATATCACTTCAGGTGTTGGTTTAATTGGAAAATATGTAGGTTGTGAAGAATGTTATCAATATAGGAATATATTAGTGAAACTGAAGCTGAAATATTTGTTTGTTTGTTTTAGTGAGGTGGATCTTTAGACACTTATAACTGGGATGAGAACCATCATGGTAATACCAGAGATAGCCACAGGAGGGCATCAAGTTGAGGGTGAAGGAATCAGTGGGCAGGTTATGCAGTACGTGACAAGTGTGTATGTGAAAGATTTCAGGTTTCCTAATGGTTTTGCCCAAGCAGTTGTGGTTTCCTGGATCAGTCTGCTTTTTCAGTGAATTACATTTTTAATCAGCTTTTCTGGGCTACAAAGAAATGGAGTACAAACACAGTGTTGTCATTTGTAACTGACTCGCTAAGGAACCAGGGTGAAAGTGACAAGCATTTCAGCTGCCCTGGCTCATAGTCAGACCGTTAGGGACTGTGGAATTTTACTTAACCAGGCATTTATGGATCATGGCATTTGAGAATAAAATGGAATGGAGATTATTGGTGAGACAGGAAGCAGCAAAAGAGACAGAACTCTGACATGTGACCTCTCTCTAGGACCTCTCTATACCTGAGTCAACCCTGTTCAGTCATACGAGTATGATAAACACAAATGCACACACACACACACGCACACGCACACGCACACGCACACACACACACACACACACACACACACACACACACACACACATGAAAAGGTAACAGTACTGCACTGTGATTTTTTTTTCTTCTTTAAATGTACAGGGATTTACCGGTGAACCAGGACCTCGCGGAGAGAGAGGAAGGCCTGGAGCAAAGGTAACTCAAACATTTTACAGCTGATCATTGCACTATTGAACTATGACATACTTCACTTTCATTCATTGTCTCTTTTTTAAATTTGGGTCTTTGTGATTGGCTTTTAGCTGTGTTTCAACTATAGGCTTTGTACACTCTTTTTTGATCTACTTTCTCCATTCATTGTTCTGGTCAGTTCATATGGGCTGGACTTGCCAACATGACTTCACTGGGGCCATGTGTATTACTATCTTTGTAATTTTAGGATTCACAGGCCTGTTTGAAGTCTTCCAGGGCTGTCAAAATGCCACATTTTTTAGAACAATCACATGCTCATTTTCTGCAGTAACTGTCCTGTCACACTGTCTTTGAAGTTTTCTATTTTTTTTCCAATATAATTAGGAGGAATGACAGTGTGATGGTAATGTATGTGCAAAGTGCTGTAAGGTGCTGCCCTCTAGTGGCAGGAAAGCCTGCTGTCCAACACTGACAATTTAAGGGTTTTCTTTTATAGGTCTGTAATTTTCCTAGAGTATTTTTGCCCTTCCTCGCATAGATTGGCAGTTTACATTGAAAATATATCTTTCCAAATAATTTTGAATGCATACCTCTGTATAGAGCAAACGACCTGTGAGTGGAATCCTGCATTTTTTTTAAATATGCTTGAATACATTTTTTAAATACCACACTCCTGTACATGTACTGACCCAAAAAAAGACCTTTTAAAAATGCTGTAATCTCCAATTGCCAATCAATCATGCTGGTCAGTTTCAGAAGCCTCATCACTTTATGGCGAAGGGCAGAGTTTGACATATACAACACTTTTCAACAAAGTACTCCAATGGCCATTGTATAGATGTGATTAGTGTAGGAAACACATATCGGCTGGGTTACTCCCCAGACAAAAGGTAATTGAGGCCATCAGAAATACTTAAATCAACATATGTCATCAATGTTATATAGTAGTCCTTCATTATTTGTTTGTGTCTGTGGATGTGACTCAGATGGTAATGCTCAGTCATGGACAGATGCTGTCTCCCCTCCATCATTGATCCTGTTTTGCAGAGCGCAGCTCAGATTTGTCCTCTCGGGTCATGCTTTAGGGTTTGTGTTTGTCTTCCAGGGCTCCAGGGGGGAACCAGGTCTCTCTGGCCCCATTGGCCCACCTGTGAGTCTGCCTGGCCTGCAGCCAACGCCCCCCCCCCCCCCCCCCACCCCCCCAGCATGCTCCCTTAAACCCTCTCACTTCCCTCACATGTGTTCTCACCCCAGACCCTCACTTCTCAATACAGAGCAATAACAGTTTGCATAATACTCATTACTGGAGACCCGCACTGAACCTGATAACTGCATTGATTATTCCCGCCCCTGCTGCAGCTGTGAATGCAGGATCTTAAACATTTATTGAGCATGATTTTAATTTACAGCAAAATCAATAACTGTCTGTAGTGCGGAGTCTGCTTCTAATGTTTATGCTTCAATCATCACCCAAATGATGAAGTCATTACGCTGTCAAGACAACAGTTTTCAGCCTGATTCTGATACGAATGTACTGCAAAGTAACCACTGCCCCGTCTGCTTTGATGCCAGGGGCCACAGGGTGTCCGAGGGGTCCAGGGCCTTCCGGGGCCTCCGGGGCCACAGGTGAGTGACTGCATCACAGTGGGAGGCGGTATTAGCTGCCCTGGCAGTTGCCATATTGGTGTTCTGCTGTTCTATAGTTAAAACGCCAGTTATCATGCAGTTGGAGAGGTTTTGTTTACAGTGTGTTGGTCTGTCTGGCAGGGGGACTATGGGCCTAGCGGAGCTCCAGGACCAATGGGGCCAGTGGTGAGTTCTAGAGCGGTGTGGATCAGTAGTCTTTAAAATGTTAACACCCCAGAAGGTTGTAGTATCAATGCCCTGCTGAGTCATAGACTGCAACAAAACACTGCAAAAATGTCCCCACCGCCTGTCATCTGTGTTTGTGTGTGTACATGTGTCTGTTTAGGGAGCTGTGGGTTCAACAGGCCCAGTTGGAGCCCAGGGGGTGAACGGCTCTCAGGTGAGCAACGACATTGTAGTTTCCATGGCAACGCATCAGCTGCAATTTAGTAAGTTCAGAGATGCACATCCACCAGGCAGAGGAGAGAGATCGCCACAGCACCACATCAGCAAAGGCTTGGTAACTTAAAATGGAACAGGAAGCCATTTAACCTTAACTGGCCTTTCCCATAAGCTCCTATAAGCTGTCAATGGCATGGGTCATCACGAACCAGGCACATGCTAAGGATGTATATGATGTAATGTTTGACAGTCATTTTGTTCTGGTCCACACAGGGAGATATAGGACCAGTGGGCCCAGCTGGCCGTAGGGGGCCGCAGGTAAGAGCTGTCTTTGTGTCAGAGTCTTTGTCTGGCTGTTTTTAATAATGCATATTTAGTTCTGCAATGTAATGCATATTTAATAATGCTTATGCACGCATATATGGTGTAACCTGTGCATGGAATCATCTGTTCCAGGGACCGCAAGGGCTTGTGGGATTGAGGGGAGCCCCAGGGCCACCTGGCCCTCAGGTAAGTCTCTGACCCACCACTCAAAGCCAGCCTAGAGCCTTCAGCACTTAACTGACGCTGCCAAACACCGCTTCAGTAATTTTGTTAATGTGAATACGGTACATTTAATTACAGGGGGCAGGGTGTGTATTTTCGCTGGAGATGGGTGTAGTAATGTGAGTCTATTTTCTGCTGTCTCTCCAGGGGCCCCCAGGGAAGGAGGGCCCTGCTGGTCCTAAAGGAGACACTGTGAGTCCCTGCGTATCTGAAGTTACGGTCCGCAGCTCATGACGCAGACACATCAAAGGACCTGACATAGCTAGAGAGACGAACGGCGGTTTCAAAGACTGACTGTTCGGAATATATTCATGTTAATGAACGCAGGACTGAAGCAAGTATCCTGACTTCAGGGGGTCAAATTGAATATGGAGTCGGTCTTTTCAGTTCAGATCAATTCAATTCAATTCAATTCAATGCAGTGTGCCTTGCTGGCTTGAAATATAATTTGCACATTTTGTCAATGCATAGTATCTCTTTCTGTCTCCCTCCCTTGCTCTACATATCTCTCTTTTCTCTCTGTCTCCCTCCCTTGCTCTACGTATCTCTCTTTTCTCTCTGTCTCCCTCCCTTCCTCTACATATCTCTCTTTTTTCTTTCTTTCTCTCTCTTTTTGTTATACAGGGTCAGATGGGGCCAATGGGAGCCAAGGGAGAGCAAGGCTTTGAAGGGTCAAAGGTGAGTATATTGACCCACAGTTTCTCCCTTTCAAATTGAATCCGTTCAGTAGCCTTTGTTGAGACTCAGTTTCCTAGAAATCTAGGCTCAGCCCAGTCAGAAATTTCAGCAATAAGCCTGCATGCAGGACAATATAAATGAATGCAATTTAGTCAGCAGTACAGTGTACAGTATCCATCTGAAATTCATGTTTTCTGTAAGTGTAAGTTTTGGAACCGTAGCTCTGGAACTGTAGGTTTTGGAACCGTAGTTTTGGAACTCTTTGGAACTTTGACAGTGCAACAAATGGACCACAGCATTCCAAAATGTGTTTTTGTGTGTTTGAGGAAATGGTTTAATTCTCCAACAGCTCTTGTTTCATGCAGGAGTAGGAGGTCATTGCAATGAAAGGGCCCAAGGTCATGTGACATCTTTGTAGTTTTGACAGATGGCTGTGTTGTTGAATTGCTGTAATTTTTGAAGTATACTTCTAATAAAAAAGTAAACCTCCAGAATGCAAACCATCCATGTGTTTTGCATCTGAACATCATTCTGGCTTTCGTACAGAAATTTCACCTGCTGACATTACTGTGATTTCTAGAGCCCTTCCAGCTGTTATTTCAGTCTCACATCATTAAGGACCTCGTCCATTTTTGGTAAAGTGGGATGCTGATTAGAAGCATACTTTGGAGAAGGCTAGCATTTCTCCTGCAGGTGATGTCATTTGAACACGCTCACGCTTACCCTGGACAGAGGCTGGAGCAGTGGCCTCATTTGACCATTGTGTACGGTGCCTAGTGGACAGTCAGAAACCTGCATGGTGATCAGATAGAGACAGCACTTGTGGTGCTTCAGAAGAGTGCATAACTGCTGTTTTGTAATCCTGCCTGCAGGTGATTTTTCAGGAATATAATTGTGGTATATTACACAGTTACTCTGAATCAGTAGATGGTGCTGTGACATGGGATATGATAGTGAAAACAGGAAGCAGAATGAGATATGCAGATTTGTGAGCAAGTAAAGTTACCCCCTGGTTACCCGCTGTTTCTGTGTTCTTCATTCCCTTAGATTCTTACAAATACAACATCACGCTGTTTTTTCATTGCTCAGCTCACCCTGCACCTTAACCCTGAATTCGTTTAAATAACCTCATTACTGTTTATCAGAGCTTTTTTTTTCAAATACGTAATTCTGCTGCCAGCCTGCTGTTTTCAGCTGACTTCATCTTATGCAAAGTCATACCTGCAGGGTATCTGGATAGATTACATTTGCATGACCGATGAGTCGTTTCAGTGTGATTCTCCTAAGCCCGATGCACTTGACACAGACACCAAACCAAGACCCCAAAAACTAAAACCCGAGTTTTGCACATCAAGGAGAGTTAACGATCTTTGTGTTTTGGTCGTTCAGGGCTTGTGGTGGCAGTGTTGCTTCAGCCATTAGGTCATTATGAAACCCTTGACAGTGGCGCCTATCTCCTCTGCATGAAAAGATGGATTTGCGTGATGGTCTTGCGAGAGACTGGCTTGCGTTCTGTTGGCATGTAGCATTTCCAGGTGACTGGCAGTCTCAGAACACATAGGAGAGATGACCTCCAGGCTGGAATAAATTTAACTGGTTTTGCAATACGTTACATTTGCATCCACTTGTAATCCTTTTTCTCTTATCCAGAGTAGTTCACTTAGCATAGCTACATAAGTGCATTACTGATAAAACCTAAGTGACATGACAGCCTTCATCCCGTCTCTCTCTCTTCCTCTCCCTCCCAGGGAGTCATGGGAATCGGAGGTCCTCCAGGGGTCCCAGGTAGCAGAGTAAGATCAGTACCATTTTCTTGTTTCTGATTCTGCATGTATCACACAGAGAGCCCAGTGTCGGGCTGCCCAGTCCCCTGTCTGACTGCTGCCTCCTCCGCAGGGTCACCCAGGATCAGACGGGGCCAGGGGAGAACCAGGACCCAAAGGAAGCGGGGTGAGAGTCTCGGGCATTGTTTGATCATAACTATCATCACCATCATCATCATCATCATCTTTTTCTTCTTCTTCTTCTGATTTCTATTTCTTTTCATGTTTTTCTTCAATTTAATGTTCTTCTTTGGCTACTCAATTTCTTTCTCCTTTGTCTTCTTTTTTTCTCTTGTTTTCTTCTCTGTTCTTCTTTTTGTGACTATTTGGATGTTTGCCATAAGGGTAACTCCATCACGCTAGGTGCCTCAAACACTATAATAAGTGGCTCCAGCTAAAATCAAGGTGATATTGTATGACCTCAAGTGGATTTGTTCGCAGTTGAAATTTGGTCAGATCAGCCATAGTAACATTGTCTATGTTCAGCCACCTGCTCTCTGAGTTAAGTCAGAGATGTACAGCGGAATTTCATTTCTCCTCAGGGTGCCCCAGGAGCTCCCGGAATCAGAGGCCCTCAGGGCGAAAGGGGCCCAAGCGGATTGCAGGGTTTCCCTGGGGTGAAAGGTCAAGCAGGTCCCAGGGGGATCCAGGTACACTTCCACTTGTCTGTCTCCCTCTTTTTCTCTCAACAGCAAAGACAGAGGAGGTAGAGCCTCACACTGCCCCCTACCTCCATCATGTGGCATTACAACCCTTAGTCGAAGGTGCCCTGTCCCATCAAACACAATGCCATTTTTGTTAAATATGAACGATTGTAGTGTATAAAATGTATAAAAACGGCTGTTGTGATCTAAGCACTGTGTCTTTTCCTCACACAGGGTGAAGAAGGGGAAGCTGGCCTGCAGGGAATTATTGGCAAGGAAGGGTCAAAGGTCAGGCATGCTTTTTTTGTGAACTGGAGGTATATTTACTGGGAAGCGGTCACACATAGAGCTGCACAGCAGTTTGATGCAGTGGTTATTGTGATCTCAAAAAAACATTTTTCAAGCTGATACAGAGTTTAAATTTTCAGAACTAATACTTGATTTTGAGTCCATTTATCAAGAACGAAAAATTGATACATAATTTAAGATCCTGCAGGTGCCTGCTTAGCTGTATCAGACAGCTGTTTTACCAGCGTTCCCTTTCTAACGTCATTACGTTACATTATTTAGGTGCTTGGCAAATTGTGCAGTGTCCATTTATACAGCTGAATAACGACTGAAGTGATTTCGGTTCTGTAACTTCATCATGTGAGCAACAGCAACGCTGCATCCAGTATTTGAACTGGCAACTCTCTTGTTTCTGATACAGTACCTTAAAAACTCTGCTTCATCGCTGCCTAAGACCAGACACATATGCACAAGTTCTCTGGTATTGGGCGAAATCGGACAGTGATCGTTTTACAGTATCTTCATGTTTTGTATTGAACACTACAGTTTCGGTTTTCCCCTAAATTCACTGTAACAGCATTGAGCCCCTTGTGACAAACATCAACTGCTTCCACAGACTGTACGCTTCACAAGCTGGGCTGGCTTCTCATGGCAGTAAACGCTTGTGACCCTGCTCTTTATGGTCTTGACCTGCGGTCGTGTGTTCCGCTCTGAGATTGATCGTGTTTTGACTTCTCTTAGACCCCCCCCCCTTATGGTTTCCGCGGCCATACTTCACAGCTTTCCTAAATCTGCCCTCACTTTTCCTGCCCACAGACATAAATAAATAATACTCAAGAAAATAAACACACTCAAGTGTTTGCTTTGTCCCAGGGCACGCCAGTCAAAGTCCCTGCTCTGTAGATCCTGACACGCTTCATCCAGTGTTGCACTTGTGCAGATGTATAAAGTCAAATGAAGCTGAAAAAGATACACATGTAGATTTGGGATGAAGATGAAGGATTTCTTACAGTAACCAGAGTCACACTCCTCACTTCAAACGGCAACTGTTGTTTTCCTTGCTGCTCTTAGTTGCATATCTGTCGTATCCGTGTTGAATCGGTGATATGTAGCATCACGCACAGGGTTGTTGAATGTTTCTCTGTTGTGGTGACAGGGGGACAGGGGGCCTCCTGGTCACAGGGGGAAGTCTGGCCACAAGGGCCCCAGGGTAAGAGCTACTTAGCCGCCAACATCCACTGCATGGCCTGAGCTGTTCTCTCTATGTCCATCTCTGTCTCTTTTTCTTTTACACTCTCTCTCCCTCCCTCTCTCTCACACACCCTCTCTCTCTCTCTCTCTCTCCCTCTCTCTCACACACCCTCTCTCTCTTTCTCTCTCCCTCTCTTTCTCTCTCTCTCTCTCTCACTCTCTCTCCCTCCCCCTCTCCTCTCTCTCCTTCCCTTTTATTACATTACAGTCATTTAGCAGGCACTCTTATCCAGAGTGACTTTTATTCATTTATACATCTGGATATTTACTGTGGCAAATGTGGGTTTCTGCTCTTCACCACTACACCACTCCTCTCTCTCCCTCTCGCTCTCTCTTTCTCTCTCTCCCCATCTCTCACTCTGACTCACCTCTGTCACACACATATTTCCATCCTGTCCGTTTCTCCCTCTCTCTCAAAAGTCTTTATCTCTGTCTGCAGGGTCGCGTGGGACAGCGTGGTCTAGTTGGTATACCTGGAGTGCCGGTAAGAAATGACAGGCTGACTGAACAGAGCTGAGAGCTTACATTTTAACCATACAACTCTTTCAATGAACCTGAGCACCAATCAACTTTCACTTCCCGTGTGTGTCTGTGTGTGTGTGTGTGTGTGTGCGCACAACTGCTTTGTGTGTGTTGGTGTATGTACATATGTGTGTTTGTGTGTGTGTGTGTGTGTGTGTGTGTGTGTGTGTGTGTGTGTATCGTTGCAGGGTTTGCGAGGTTTACCCGGGACTGAGGGGGCAGAAGGCAAGCCTGGTACACAGGTTCCCATTCTACACCTTTTCATCTCATGGTTACCATCTTACTGTTTTTGTACATGTCCCAATCTGCCCCCCCCCCCCCCCCCCCCCCCACCAAAACCCAGTGCAGATGGGTGTCGCTACAGCCCTGGGGGTGGGTGGGGTGGGTGGGGATGTTCTCACCTACTGAGCCGATGTTTAAAGCAGAAAAGAGGCAGGAGGCACTTTCACATGGGTTCATGTTTTTGTGCATCAAAATAATATTTTATAAAAATGTATATCTATTTTTCTCTAAAATGCATGCATATGATTAGTTACTGCAGTTACTGAAAATGTCCTTTCACTACCACAGTGTCATTACCACCATTTCTATGGTAAAGATAACATCCCTGAAAGCCAGGAAGGGCTTGATTTATGTGGGTCCATTGTGTGTGTGTGTGTGTGTGTGTGTGTGTGTGTGTGTGTGTGTGTGTGTGTGTGTGTGTGTGTGTGTGTGTGCATGTGCGTTTGTGTTTGACAGTTTTTCTGCTTTGACAGGGTGCTCCGGGGGCTGTTGGAAATCCTGGCTCTAAAGGACCGAGAGTCAGTATCATTTTAACTATTTGGCTTACATGAGGCTTCAGGCTGACATAGTCATTAAAGAACTGCACTCACAACCAGGAAACTGCAAGCTGATGCCCTGCTTTTGTGTCTCTGAGTCAGACAATTAGCTTCAATATCCAATGTAAACATTTGTCTGGATGAATGGGTAATATGCCAAATGTAAGCAGCAGATAAATAATAAATGATTATGTACACAACCGCAAGTGCAAATCTACATCTCCTCTGAGGAGAATTCAAGGATAAGGGAGTCTGCCTAGAAAATGAATAATGTAAAAAATCTATTAAAAATGTAATCACCTTCATCGTGCATCCTACAGAGAAATGCATCAGAGATGCAGGAGCCTCCTGGTTTTAGGAGCACAGGAAAAAACCTGCTAGC
Source organism: Megalops cyprinoides (assembly GCF_013368585.1). Classification (NCBI taxonomy): domain Eukaryota; kingdom Metazoa; phylum Chordata; class Actinopteri; order Elopiformes; family Megalopidae; genus Megalops; species Megalops cyprinoides. Next base: position 3,103,907 of record NC_050586.1, read on the forward strand.
AACTTGTAAAAATTCTCCAGTGACACGGTGCTCTTGTAAAACATGTCAGAAACACTAAAAGGAGTGACCTGCTGGTCAGAGCGGGGGTGTGAGGCGGCGTGGGGTGGGGGGCGGTGGGGGTTGTAAGGGGAGTGATCACGGCCACTGTCATGACCCCCTCTACCGGAAGGGGGAGAAACATTTTATACGAGCGCGTAAATGTCAGACTGAACAAACAAGTGACAGGATGACAACCTGTTAAAGTTAATGGGACTCTAACCAAGTGCCATTAACTTTAACAGGTTGTCATCCTGGTCAGGGTGCTGTTTAATCAGGTGGGGGTGGGCGGGGCTGGTGTGGAACGGAACAGGGTGTGGTGGGTGTGGTCTGGGTGGAGCTGGAAGGTGTTGAGGTTAGGTGGGGGGAAGACCACAGAGCTGTGTAAGAAGGATGAGATCACTGTGTGTCAGTATGGTGTGACGTTTCTTTAAATGGCAGCTGAGAAAAAAGCAGTGTGTTTCTGCCTGCCTCATGTTAATGCTCTCTCTCTCTTTCTCTCTCTCTCTCTCTCTCTCTCTCTCTCTCTCTCTCTCTCTCTCTCTCATTCTCTCTCTGTAGGGGCCGCAGGGGCTTGTGGGAGAGTCAGGGCAGGGAGGAGCCCCAGGTGCTCCGGTATGATTTACCTTACCTGTCCTTACCTGTCCTTACCGTTGTGTATGCGTGCTTGTGCATGTGAACATATGTATTTCTTTTTTTGAGGGTAGGGTGGGGTGTAACTGAAACTGAAAAAATAGCTGTAGAGCCACTCTAAGCCAAACTTTGTAAAAATAAAAAACTATGAGAGCGGATATTTAGTGTAAAGGTAGTGATGCAGTGTTACCAGTATCTATTCATTGATATTATTGGTTATTATGTTAGCCCCACCAATTTCTAACATGATGACTAGATTTATCAATTTGTCTGCTAGTCTGGCCCCCTATCGTGCCACTAAGTCTGCAGCACCCTGTCATGTGTGTGATGTCATGGGTGTGATGCTTTTTGCAGGGGCCAACAGGAAGGCCGGGCCAAGATGGCAGCCCCGGGCCACCTGGCGAGAGGGTGAGTAATGTGTGTGCGGTGTGTGTGTGTGTGTGTGTGGGGGGGTCTCAGGTTTCTTTCAGAAATTAATTAATTAAAGTAAAACTGCTATGCATTTGGTGGGGTCACCATGTAGAGTTCAAATATTTCACAAGGATTGTGTGCGTATGTGCATGTATGTGTATGCATTCATGATTATTATGATGTTATTAACTTGAGGCATGTGCACTTCTCTGTCCTTCTCATTGTCAGGGCTTCACAGGGAAACCAGGTGTGGAGGGCCCCCAGGGGCCAGTAGGCATGTATGTAAGTGTTACCTGTGCAGGTCTTACCTGTGGGGGGGTCTGCATGCTGTCTGATGTCTCTCCCCACAAATCTGCTGGCCATACCTAAAAATAAACACCTTTTGAAAATATAGTTCATATCTACATATTCCCAAATGGCTCAACCTCGTTTGAAGCTGGTGTTCTGGAAAGGTGATCTTGGCTTATTTTAAGAACAGAGATGCTGAGACATTTGCTGACGCGCTGAAAAGTGGAAAATCATTTTTCCTCATTTTCCTGTTCGTCTAATGTGATTTATTGCCTAAAATGTTTGTTGCTGCCACGCTTATTATTATTTTTTTCTGAATAATATTATCAGGGCACAGCTCAGAGTCTGTGTACATCATTTCATGTGTTAATTGATTCTATATCTTATAGCTGAGTATTCTAGACTGTGGTTGTGAGGGTTAGCGTCTGAGTGTGGTTGCGCGCGTGTGTGTGTGTGTGTAGTGTTGTGTTGTGTAGTGTTATGGTTTGTGTGTGTGTGTAGTGTTGTGTTGTGTAGTGTTATGGTGTGTGTGTGTGTGTGTGTGTGTGTGTGTGTGTGTGGGTAGTGTTGTGCTGTGTAGTGTTATGGTGTGTGTGTGTGTGTGTAGTGTTGTGTTGTGTAGTGTTATGGTGTGTGTGTGTGTGTGTGTGTGTGTGTGTAGTGTTGTGCTGTGTAGTGTTATGGTGTGTGTGTGTGTGTGTGTGTGTGTAGTGTTGTGTTGTGTTGTGTAGTGTTATGGTGTGTGTGTGTTTGTGTATGTGTGTGTGTGTGTGTGTATGTGTGTTTGTGTATGTGTGAGTGAGTGTGTGTGTGTGTGTATCAGCCTCAGTGTCTCTCCTCCCTCCACAGGGTTATCCAGGAGCAGTGGGCATGCTTGGGACTCCGGGGACCATGGGAGAAAGGGTGAAGTAACACTTTGATTGCCCCCTTCATCCTCCAGCTCTCTGCCTCAGCTGTCAGAGAACATTCCAGAACCTTCCCCCTTTAATAGGAAGCATGTTGTATCCTGCTGCAGTACATAGCATTGGGGCGTGGCGTTGGGGTGTAGCGTTGGGGTGTAGCGATGGGGCCTAGCAATGGGGTGTAGCGTTGGGGTGTAGCGATGGGGCCTAGCAATGGGGTGTAGCGTTGGGGTGTAGAAACGGTGCGTAGCATTGGGCGTAGCGTTGGGACGTGGTGATGGGGCGTAGTGTTGGGGTGTAGAAACGGTGCGTAGCATTGGGCGTAGCATTGGGCGTAGCGTTGGGACGTGGTGATGGGGCGTAGTGTTGGGGCGTAGTGTTGGGGCGTAGTGTTGGGGCGTAGTGATGGGGCGTAGCGATGGGCGCTGTGATCGCCGCGTGTGGGTGATGTGTATTGATGTGCTGTGCTTCTCTGCCTCAGGGGGAGCCTGGAGTGAGAGGACTGCTGGGGGCCCCAGGCAAAAACGGGGAGCCAGTAAGTGACCCCCCCACTGCCTCCCGTTGTATCACACAGGAAGCACAGACCCACACATGGGCTGCTCAACACAGACATCAGAGCGCATGTGGGCGGGTTTGATTTATACGGGTCTTTATATGGGTCCAATTGTTTCTGTTTCTGTGGTCTTCTGTGTGTGTGTGTGTGTGTAAGGAGAGAGGGGGTGCTTGAGGATGTACATGTGCTTACATTTTTCAGTTTTGTGTGTGCATCTGTGTGTGCGAGAATATACTTGTGTGATTTTTGCATACTTGTGTACAAGCGCAGTGCAAATAAATTGAGCATCTGTGTGCTTTATGAGGTCACTGTGTGCAGCAGCTGTGTAATGTCTGTGTAGTGACTTTTGAGTTGTGTTCTAGGGTGCACAGGGACCCCCTGGGGAAAGAGGCCCACCTGGACCTCAGGTGAGAAAATCCCGTAGGCCTTCTGCAGTATAAACACAGCTTTGTATTGTTAATTTACTCTGCATGCTTATGGTGTGAGTTTACCAACAGGATTGCTAAAAGAGAAGTGATGGATCAGAGGTGGCTACTCCTCAACCCTTCAGCCAATCAGTGGCTGCTACGTGACATGCTCACACATGTGATGTGGTCATGCTTTATAGCAGAGTTGTTGTTTTTTTTGCCTTGTTGAAGCAATACCTAGATGAGTGTGCAGAACTCTGGAATTAAAAGGGCTCTTTGTTCTCTGTCTGATTTGACATCCAAAATAGTTACATTGTGGTTATCAGACGTATCCAATCAAGTCCTTGAAATTACTGCAAGGTCTGCTCTCTGTCTGCATTCCTGTCTGTAGTTTTTGAGAGAATAATGTGACTAACTGATGAGGTGAAACAGCAGTTTTTACAATATTTTTTATTTCAGTGTTTCTCCTTATTATTTTTCCTGTTGCTGATTTGCTTAGCAGACATCGATTTAGACAGCTGCATATTTACTGAAGCAGTCTGGGTGAAGTACCTTACTTGGGCACAACTGCAGTGTTCCACCTGGCAATCAAACCAGCAACCCCTGCGTTAACCAGCAACCCTCCTCGCTCCCCTATTTCTCCTGTCCTAGCCTGCTTAGTGACCCCCTCCTCTCTGGCTGTTTCTCTCTAGGGCCGGCAGGGGGAGCTGGGACCCAAAGGCATGCAGGGACCGCCTGTGAGTATAAGTGCCCCCCCATCCCCCCCAAAGCGGAGCCCATAACCCCCACACACACACACCGCCACCCACTCCCATGTGGATCATCAGCATCAGACTTTAGGGATTCCTGCTCCGTTAGGCCTCAGGGCAAGCCCTGTGCCTCCTCAGGTTACACTGCCAGAGAGAGCTCCCTCTGATGTGCACTGCTGCTCAGTTTGATCTCATCTGGTGACTAACATAGGGTCAGGTGGTTTTTATCTCAGGTTAAAATCATCCTGTTCCAGGTGGTTAGTATTAATACAACTGATTTCCTTACATAGCACCTATTCCCAAAGCTTCCAGGGCTCCATGGCCTGCAGCTTTCAAAGTTTGACAATATTCCCATAGTTCTTGAAAATTCCAAAATATTTTCATTCTAGAAATTCATGGAAAATTTATAGAAAGTTGTCCAAATCACTGTTGTTTAACTAGTGTTTAACACCACAAAATTTGAAAATGTCTTACTTTTTCTTTTATAACAGCTGCAATAATATGACCACATTTCTTGCTGATATTACTAACAAATTGTCTAGCATGCTAAAACGTTAAACTTACGGGCAAACCTGTTTTGCTGCCTGGAGCAAATGCAAATGTCTGCGCAGATGCAGAGGTTGACTACAGCAGTAATAAAAATAATACATTACATTACATTACATTACTGGCATTTAGCAGACGCTCTTACCCAGAGCGACTTGCATCAGTTACAGATTTTTTACAATGTTATCCATTTATGCAGCTGGATACTTACCAAGGCAACTGTGGGTTAAGTACATTGCCCAAGGGTACAGCAGCATTTTATTACATTCTAATGTAATAAAAATGAATAATAAAACTACACTTATCTAAAACATGACTGTCAAGGTCATTGAGTATCTGAGTGAGAGTCTGCTCTTCCAGGGTTTGCCAGGTCTTCCAGGACCGAACGGTGGGATGGGGAAGCCAGGACCCCCAGGAAGCCAAGGGCCCCTGGGGCCACAGGGCCTGCACGGGCCCCCCGGATTTCCCGTGAGTGGGTACTTTGCTTCCTTCTCTTGCTTCCTGCTGCTTCTTGCTTTGTGATCTCAGACATCCCTGGCACTGTGAGTACAACAGATGCATTTTCAGACGACATTCATTGTAATGAGGCATTTTTATGCAATGTTCCTGACCTTTTATCCGCCCTTACATTTAGAATAAAAAAAGTGCAACCCAGAGCTCTCTCTGGCTCCCCCTTTATCTGTTCCTGATTGGTTTCCATGGTAACCCATCAGCAGCAGAACTTTGGACAGCAGAAATGAGAGGAAGGTCCAGTAACAGGCTCAGAGCCCAGAACCAGGAATAGCACCTTTAAAGGACAGAACAGAGGCCAGCTGAAAGGGCTGAAAGGGCTCTCCTGATTCTGACCCAGGGTCAGGTCTGGCTCTCCTGAGTGCTGCTGAGCAGTGCAGCGGTACTGTTACAGATGGACAGACAGCTCCTGCATATTTCCTTATGTAATCGGTTCACACTGATAATCCCAGGAATGCTGCCGTGGAATTAGTGCATAACTGTTATCTGTGTACCTCCAGCAAAGCTAAGATCCATTCTGGTGTGATATGATCTGTCTAAGAGCAGAACGTTATACTTGCTGATTTTTTAAGCTTTGTAATACAGCCAAATTCCCCACAGCCCTCCACCAGATTGACTGAGTGATTAAAGCAGTCAGGCAAAGCCTTGCTGTGAGTTAGAGCAGGTTTGAGAGTCAGAGTAGGACCAGAATGGATTTGGAGATATGGTGGGGTTAGGATCAGAGTGCGTTTGGGGGTACGGTGCGGTTGGGATCAGAGTGGGTTTGGGGGTAAAACTGCAGCAGCTTCAAATGTTCATGCCAGCGTGGAATACATACAGTGTTTCCTAAAGCCGATACCTCTGATTCTAGTGCGAATGCCTGTGTTCCTGGTGTTCTTGTGGAGCTCACTCTAAGCCTCTCCTAAAAGCATCTTGTATATTTCAGGGTAAACAGGGAGCGGACGGACCCGTGGGGCATGCTGGAGAGAAGGGGGACATGGTGAGAGGGGCTTTGGGGGTTTCACGGGTGCAGGCATCGGGGGCTGCGTTTTAAACCAGCACAGACCCTAGAAGTGTCTGATGAGGAGTTAATGCTTGCGGAAGTGAATGGTGTTATAGACACCTCCAATCTGACAGGCAGAACTGACATGACCATGGGTATCACTAACGCAGAGTGGGTTAAACTCTTATTATGAATTGAGGTTAACAGACTTACTGTCAGCTCTTCATTGGCTCATGACGTGATATCCCCCAGGGTATGCCAGGCCCTGAGGGGGACGAGGGCCCTCCTGGACTGGACGGTGAGCAGGTCAGTGTGGCTTACCTCAGCCTGGAAGGACACATTACATGATCATCACTTGGCAGACACTCTTATCCTGAAGAACTTTCATAGTGCATCTGATAATGAGGCATGAAAAGTTTCACAACAGGATGCCACTAACCACACATGAACAAGCATTAGTGCTAAAAAATAGTGCTGAGATCACAAATATGGTTGACAGGTAAATACAAAGCAACTGTTAGCGCCGGTGATCGGGACACAAACGCGGACCACAGGATGTTCCGGTTCCAGGCGATTTATTGAAAGGGACAGGCAGTTCGTAAATCCAGAGACAGGCAGGGTTCGAAACAGAGAAGCAGTCCGGGGGCAAATCCAAAATCAGGAGTCAGGGAGAACAGGGTCAGGAACCAGGCAGGTGAGTGGCAGCGATCAGATCCAAATGGCAGGCAGAAATCGTGGTCAGGAAAAAGGCAGGATCAGCAATGTAGCAATAACTCACGAAAAACAAAACGCGGGGACGAGACAGGTGAAACACACTGACACGAACTAGCAACAAGACAGAGACACGCAGGGAAGATATAGGACTGGGGTGATGAGGAGATGGGATGCAGGTGAACAGGCAGGCAGGTGCAGGCAACGAGGAAATCAGGTGGGCGGGGACCAGGCGGGGAGCGGGGCGGGGCTGGAACACAAGGAAAACAAAAACACAAGGACAGGGAAAAACAAAGAACACCGTGCCTTAAGGGGGCGGAGCCCTGACAGCAACATGTATGATTTAACGACTCTCTCATTCCAAATATAAAGCTAGCATATGCCACACATATGCATATGCCATACACACTTTCACAAAACTCTGAAATATACTTCCATCTACAGCTGCATGTAAGAGAGATGGGGTAAATAGTATTATATACTATGTAACAATGTGTTTGTGCACAGCATTTAGACAGGTATGAGGGCCATTCATGTAGAGTTTTTGTTGAGTCCATTTCAGAATCACACAACTCAGATAAATAAAAACAGACTTAAAAAAATAGACATACTTTATGGCGTGAGCATCCTCTCAGTTTGGTACTTACCTTCACATCTTTGGCGCTTTCATCTTTCCAGGGTCTTCCAGGTCCGGCCGGCATGGAGGGGCCCCATGGGGAGAAGGGGGAACAGGTGTGTCCCATGAGCAGTATGTCTGTGAAAGGCTGCTGTTCCTCTCATCTAACCTGCTCAGATTGGGGTTTCCAACAGAATTAAAGATCGTTTGAATTTTAGATATGACTTCATTGGGCAGCAGGAGATTTTACTTTGCCTGTTGTACAGAATGAATATTAGAAGCATGCCGCCTTGAACAAAGGCTGGCTCTCACTCTCGAGCTTTATTGATATGAGAAGCAAATGTGTTGTGCATGGCTTTACATCAGAATCCATTAATCTCTGTTTTTTTTTTTTTTTGTTTGTATGTGGATCTATATTTTAAATGTATGCTGTGATCCTTCTGGGAAGGGGGGATGTGAGGCGTAGGTGTTGCCAGTTGCGGGTAGTAGAAGGCAATATTTTTGCTGTCCTTTGCATTCATGTCTCAGTAGAATAACTGATCAAAAAAAATCTCTCTCTTCACCCCCACCCTCTCGAATATATGGCAGGGAGCCCCAGGTCCCTTTGGGAAACCTGGTCCCCAGGGGCCTCCAGGAGAACCAGGCCCAGAGGGTGAAAAAGGGCCCTTGGGAGAACCAGGACCCAGGGGAAAGGAGGTGAGAACAGCAGCCCCTGTCTCCTCTCAGAGTCCTGGGTACACCCGCTATAGCTTTACGGGATTCTGCATGGTTCTACGGGTTGCCATGTTGGTCATCTCCTTCAGCATCATCAATATCCCCCTTCTCTGCTTTGCCACAGGGTGATGTTGGAGATGCAGGGGAAATCGGAGACCCAGGGCCTAAAGGAGAAAAGGTAATGGCTAACTGTAAAGAGGCTTGTGGAGTCAACATACACTGGCATAACACTGCTGGTTTCACACATTCTGAAACCCATTTACACACTCTAGCAGGATGTTACTGGAGCAAAGTATGTTTCTTAAGGTTACTGTGGCCGTGTTCCACCTGGGATTGAGGCTCGAAACTCACTGGGCCCCACTGCTGCAAACACTACTCCGTGCTGATGCTCGTACAGTGTGTGTGACGAACAAAACGAGCGTCCTGATGTGTGGCCGTCTGATCACCCTGCAGACGTGCTCTCATTACAGAGCGTTGGCCTGTAGCGACACCCATGCTGCTATGGAGGCTGGAGGGTTCCATGGTGGTGGTGTTTATTTTTATTTTTTTCCGCAGGGGGATGTTGGCCCTCTGGGATTTCAGAGACCCCAGGGACCTGCAGGGGTGCTTGGGGAAAGGGGGGAAAGAGGGCAGAAGGGGGAGAAGGGGTACCTGGGGCTACTCGTGAGTACATGCATCCTGGATCTTTAACCCTTAGTTCTCTAACAATGACTGTAACTGTAACTTGATGTTTAGCTATGTTTATCTGTATCTACTACTCTGTAAGCAAGCCTCTGAATGCATCTTTATCTGTTGCAATGTCTGCAACTGTACCGTCTTTGTACCTATATCTGTGTGTAACTATATCTGTGTTTCTTTATCTGTATCTATGTCTGCAACTGTGCCTCTGTCTGTAACTTTAACTGTCTAAATGCAACAGTATTGAATACGACATATTGGCTGGTTGAATTTGCCTAAAGACATTTTCATATCTTGTTTGTTTGACTGTATGTTTTTAATAGAAGTGCAGTTTGGTTCATTTGAAGTTATACAGTATGGAACCGTTTCACACTAAGGGGGCGGGGGGTGTCTGTGGGTAACTCTGAACCAAATATAATAAATGCTTTCATATCACAGTGCAGTAGGCATTAAATCCCTGAATGTGGGCTTGGATTAGCGTTTCTGGTGCAGGGTTTTACCGTTGCATTGTGGGAGGATGAATATCTCTGTTTCTATCCAGGGTCAGGCAGGGTTGATGGGGGTACCTGGTCCATCTGGCCTACCAGGACTAGAGGTGGGTGTTCTAATGCTGACCCTATGCTGGAATACAGGAAAACACTATCAGTTAATGTTTTAAAGTGGTTATGAACACAGAGAGAGAGAATAACAAATTAGAAAAACACTTAGGGGAGAAATAGGTTTGTGAATTACCAATAAGCTTTATGGGAGTAGAACTCTTCTTGCCCTCCTGTTTTTGGGGGTGTTTATAAGGTGCGATTCCTTGTTTATCAGTCCGCTCGGGTGTGGATATGGTTTGTGTTGTTCCCCAGGGTCCTCCAGGTCGGCAGGGCCCAGTTGGACCAGACGGACCTCAGGGAGGGAAGGTATTTACTGCAACACAGGGATCTCGGTCATCCTAAGGGCTTCTATTTCCTGCTCTGTAGCCTGAGTACTGCTACTGCATATCTGTGGTCCTGACATGCTGCTTTATCCTTTAGGGGGATGCAGGGCTCAGTGCCGTGATTGGCCAGTCTGGACCTCCAGGGCCTGAGGTATTGGTTCTGTCACATCCAGCACCTGTCAGTTATTCTAATGTTATTGTTGTTGGAAAAAAAACACTTTGTTTGGATGGCTTGCCAATTTGCTGCCATTTTTTTTTTCGCTTTTCTGACAGGGTGTGGCTGGGAAAACGGGACTTAAAGGTGACATGGGGAAACCAGGACCTCCGGTCAGTGTTTCAGCTTTCTGAAATGAAATCACTGCGGAAATCACTGTCACCTGATCAATCTGCAGGGTGTCTACAACCCTTACATTCAGTTCATGGTGTTCCAGAACACTGAGAGGATTCCAGAACAAGTCTCATGTACAGAATGCATATAAACTGCTGCATTCCTTCTTTATAAATGTGTAATAGATGTATTATAGAAGATGAATGTTCATGATAAATATGAAGATTCTCTGCTCCAGGGCCCTGTTGGGAGAGAGGGACCCCAGGGAATTGTTGGCCCCAAGGGCATACGGGGTCCAGAGGGGTTAAAAGGCGAGCCGGGAGAAAAGGGTCAAAAAGGAGAGCAGGTGAGCATCTTTTTTTATCCCCTCACAGGTGCCTGCTACCCTTAAGTGCGATAGAGTTCCCCAAGAATCTATGTTGGGACCGTGTAAGGGAATCCTGTAATGTTGGCTTGTAATGGCATCTTATATACATGCTGTAGTGATGGTTTGTAATGGCAGTTTGTCTGTGAGGCTGATGGTTGTGTCTGTCTTCTCCAGGGACCAGAGGGTTTGCCGGGCATCAGGGGCCCTCCTGCCCTCCCAGGCTTAGAGGTAACTCTGATCATACTTGGCCAATAGCAATCACATTAGCAGGGATTTCAACCTTGAATTTAGGCCTCCTGACCATGGGGTAATATTATAACTGGAATATCTATTCTCAGCCTTGCAGCAAGGAATAGTTTTTAGAAAACATCAGGAGTCTGGTGTTCTAAACTCAGGGTTAAGCACCTGCTTAGAGAGTTGCTTTTGGCCCATGTTCATGCAGAAGTTAGAGTGAAATATCCAATCGGATTCAGTAATTTATGTCCCACATCCCAGTACAGTAACACCATTGTCCTCGTGTTGTGCTACAGTGTCTACAGGGGCTTAAATTTGTTAAACAAACAAGTGTGGTCACCATAATCCAAAAGGGAAACTAATACCTCTACTGTGCCTCTCAGCTGTGCCAGTATAGGTTGCATAATATCATTTTCATCAATCTGCCAGTCAAACCCGGGGAAAGGTGGTCTGATCTGTAAACAGATCATGTTTCCTCCATAACAGGGGTAATTGTTTTCAGAATTATGATGACGACTTGGGCCATGGTTGTGGGTCATAGGTCGTAGGTTGGGTGAGGTCATCGTTTATTGGAGATCATTGGTGGTGGACTGTGATGGGGTGAGACTTAATCCTGCTCTCTGATTGATTGACAGGGACCCCCGGGTGAGGTGGGGGCTCAGGGCGACCCAGGACCCCCAGGACCCAAGGTCAGTGCTAAGTCATTCAGTTGTGCATCCCAATGTCATGCACTATTACTTCATGGGCATGTGTATTGTCGTTTGCAGAAGTATTTATGATGGGGAATTTAATTTATTATCAATTATTCCAGGCATTTGGGCTCTGCGGTGTGTCCAGTTTTGAGTTTAATAGTTTTCTCTTTAAGAAAACTATTAAACATGCTCTTAATTCTTTATGATTTTTCTTTTTGAATTTATTTTATAATGAGTTGGTTACTTATTGCCGATGTAAATGCCTACATTTATATTTCGTTTTCTCTCAGCTGGAAAGAGCTTTGAGCTCCTTGTGCTTCAGATCAGTGTGATAGGTTACTGTAGAGTTTATTGTGTAATTGATGGTGCCTTCTGTCTTTCTGTGGTAGGGGCCTGCCGGTCAGCCAGGGCCTGAGGGCAGGCGGGGTCAGAAAGGTGAGAAGGTAAGAGTCCGTCCCTCTCTCATCTCCCTCTCTCTCTCTGTTTCCTGCTCCCACTCTCCCCAGCACACTCTCGCTCTCTCTCCCACTCGCTCTTCCTCTCAGGCCTCCAGTTCAGCGGTGGGGACGCTGTGCTACAGGGTTCCTCTCACCGTGGCTGTTAATGTTCTCATGGCACTTGTCGAAAGTTGCAGCAAAATTTCCCATCTAGAAGTGGCCACATAATCACCCCCCTGCAGCTGACTAGCTGCTTGCAGTCCCTACTTGCCTGGTGTCCCCATTCCTACAGGTTTCCCCAGGTCACTGCAAAAGAGATCGGAGTCCTCAGCTCACCTCCCTGGGTGAACAAAGATTACATTTATACAGTCCTTTGCTGTTTCCTTTCCTGTGTTTTAGGGGGATGACGGTGAAAATGGACCACCTGGAAAACCGGGCCATGCTGGAAGGAAGGTAAGATTCACCCCCACCACCCCCACTCTGTCTCCAACACCCCCCCACCCCCTATCCCACACACCACCACCCCCACCTTCTATCCCACACACCAACACCACCCTCACCCTCACGCCCTGTTAGGGCTGAGTAAACTGTAAAGATGTGTCTCTTTTGACTAAGACAGCTACCTGTTTCTGATTCTTTTTCTCAGGGAAAACGAGGAAAAGCTGGAATTAGGGGCTCCAGAGGACCCAGAGGAGAAAAGGTCAGATAAATGGCTTGGCTCAAAAGGAGACACCATTTTATATCAGTTAACCGGTCCCTAACCACAATGAAGCAGACACATCTCCGTTATCATGAGTGGAGCTCTTTTTTTAATGTGACGTACTGTCATGTGGAGCATCCAAACTCCTGACCCTGACCGTGCTTTGAACGGTTAAAGACATGGTTCTGTTTTTTTTGTCATTTGCACAGGGACAGAAAGGAGATCGAGGGACACAGGCCCCCCCAGGGGTCACGGGGCCTTATGTAAGTTATGAACGATATGAACCATATAACCTGACCTCTGTGTAGCGTATCCAGGTTCAAGAGGAGCAGACTTGGACTCAGCCCTGCCTCAATTCACTCCAGCACAGTGCAGCCCAGTCCAGTAGCCCTTCATCGGCAAAACACAAAGCACAGCTGTCACGCTCTTATCGACAGCAACTTCCAGCACAAGAGAGCAGATGTGTGTCCAGCCAAGTTAAATGAGTGTCAGACCAGGCTAACAACACTCTCAGACCAGCGAGTGTGAGCATAACACTGTTCAAGGCTTACTACAAGTTAGCTTGTGCTACTCTGAAACTAAACAGCCCAGAAAACTAAGGGAAGCGAAATACATACGCTACCCTATGTCTTAATGCCACTAGGTCACAATATCTACCACACATTCTGATACTACAGTACTCAGAAAAGTACTCTGCAAAGTATTACTATAACTACACTGCAACATAGAACACCAATGTATGTATGCATACATAGAAAATAATACAATGTACTACAGATAATGTTGACCAACAATCTGACATAAAAGGACACAAAGGTCAGTGTGCTGACTGTGTGTCCCTTAGGCTATAACATGTGGCCACATATTGAGCTGCTAGAAGGGCCTCTTTCTTAGCATGTCTGACATATATACATGGTTTATATCAGCTGTCACACATTTCTCTCTGTTTCACTCTTTCTCTCCCTCTCTCTCAGGGCAAACCGGGCGAGCGCGGAGAAGCAGGGGACCCAGGGGGGCGAGGTCTCAAAGTAAGGCCTGGGCCTTGACTCTTATGCTAACTTTTATCATAAATACCATAATTTTAAACTTTTAAATGCTATTTTATCTTTGCATACATTATGATAATTGTTTTTTCTTGTGATATGTGCATATGTATGTTTTACTCTTTCGTTATTCATTTTTTAATTGATGCATAATTTGTTAGTGATAAAATGTCAGTTTAAATGTAATTATGTCCATTGCGTTATTGCCTTTGCCCTAACATAGATTTTACTTGTAAAAGAGATTTTAGTCTCAGTATGACTTCCTAGTAAAGTAAAGATTGTTAAGTAAAGCAACGGCAGCTATAAGTGTAGAGAGAGAGAGAGAGACATAGTGTGATATACATTAGATGTTTGTGCCGGTTTGGGAGGTCAGTATTAATTCCAGAGTCAGTGTTGATTAAACCACACTAGTGGGCCATCACAAACAGTGTGGGTAACCTCTGGATTGGTCTCCCCAGGGGGAGAGTGGAACAGCAGGGCCCTTGGGACCACCTGGGGAAGATGGGCCAAAGGTACTGTCACTTACCAAACCCCCCCAAATACCCCACGCAACAGCCAAGGGGCAGGAGATATGGGGGAGAGAGTTCTTGTGCTCAGGCATATGGTTATTTTTATGATGATTATTATTATAATGACGCTGATGCTGATAATCTAATTATTTATTATTAACATCATTGTCAGGTAGCGGACACTTTTGTTCAGGGCGCCTGACAAATCATACAATAATCATATAATAATATAATATTTACATTTATGCATTCATCCAGAGCAACTTACAAAAATTGCTTTCAATATGGTTAGGCATGCAGTCATGTAAGAACTGCACTAAATGAAATCTAGAAAAACAAATTGAATATAACACTGTTCTTAAATCCACTTAATTTGATCTGAACACTGTAATAAAAGTCTCAAGATTTTGCAGCAGCATTAGCACAATTATGAACACATCGTGACAATAAAAACCTGTGGTGTTTAAATTTTAAGCGTAATATTATGGAGTAATATTTTAAGGTTGTACGCTTTAAGATTAATGTTGTACTGTAATAGTTTAAGGCCTTATACCCTTTGACAGAATTTAATCCCATTGAAGCAGTGTTTCCAACAATAGGACTACATTTCAAGGATGACACTAATGCTTTAGTATCTGTGCGGCTACTTACCTAAGCCTGTTGAATGCACTTTTGCAAGTCGCTCTGGATAAGAGCGTCTGGTAAATGGCTAAATGTCAGTGTAAATGTAATTTCAAAGACATGTAATACAGTTCAGAGCATAAATAAAATACACAGAAAGGGGTAAAGTAAAGAAGGTCAGTACCTGCAGGGACGGGTGACCGCAGTGACCCTACAGTTGGAACACAGGGAGAGAGGTGCAGGAGAGAGAGGGGAGGGCGGAGGTGGAGTGGGCTCTTCTTAAGGCAGACTGTGCTTTTCAGGGGATTCGGGGCCCTGTAGGGGAGAAGGGGAGAGCCGGCGCAAAAGGAGAGCAGGTAACACCCCTCAAACCCCTCAAACTCCACCTTAACACCTCAGTTACATGGCTCTTACAACCACCAATGGCCAATGTATGCGCTTCTGCTCCTCTCTGAAGACCATTACAGATATGTCTGTTTTGCATTGCTATGCAGATTTGCTTTTATGCCTGCAAAAACAGTGATGTAACAGTGATGTTATCTGCAAAATGGATCTGAAATGGATTTGAATGCTATCACATTTGGGACCTGTTTTAAATACAGTGGCTTTTCTGAAATAACTGTGTGTGTGCGTGTGTGTGTGCGTGTGTGTGTTTCCACAGGGAGATATCGGTCCTATGGGGCCGAGAGGGACTCCGGGTCTTCCAGGATTGCCTGTAAGTTTGTCCTTCCTCCATTCCCCTCCCCTGGTGCCATTCCCAAAGCACCAACAGTACTGTAGAGTACAGTAACCAAGCCATCTATCCCTAACCATGTCCAGCTTTTAATGAGGGCTTTACCCAGGCAGAGAGTTCCACATCCCCAGCCTCCAGTCACCCTGCAGCATTAGCGCTAACGTGTTTCACTAGCTGCACACTAAGCTCATTGTGGCGAGAGCTCAGAGTCAGCTCCACAGCTGCAATGGGCCTCCATAATGCAAGGAGAAGCAGAAAGGTGATGATGTAATCTTAATGAGACAAGGGGGAGCAGCAGTGTAGGCAGCAGGGAGAACAGAGGAGAGTCAGTTTCCAAGCGCAGAGCATCGCTGTGAATCTGAGGGTTAAAGGAAACGTCAGAATGTTAAAATCCCGACTCTGTCTTTCCACAGGGCCTGTTTGGAGAGAAGGTACGTGAACACGGCAGCTATTTTCTTATTTTTTTAAATCAGGTCCTGTATTTTCAGCTGAAGGCTGGGGAGGGGGCACAGAAACACAAAATAAAGAAGTACAAAATGCAGTCGTGAATACTGCATGACTAGGTCACAACTCCTATGGCTTCACTATGACAGCCAACCCTGCTTCCACTAGCAACAACACAGCAACACAAATGAAAACACAGTAAAACGTGTCCAAATGTAGGCCAGTGACCATAAGGGGAAGTCCAGCTCAGTAGTACAGCAGACCCGAGGAAATGAATGAGGCAGAGGACATGTTTCTCTGCCTCTGAACGTCACACACAGTTCAGGAGCTTTTGTAGCTGAGGGGAAGGTTACATGATTTAATCAGCATGTGAAGTGGGACAAGTTAGAAGGCTGTGTATGGGAATACAGATCCATATTACAAAGCAGCGTTTAAACCTGGAGAGATTCCAGCCACTTCGCAGGGGTGATCTGCCTGGGGCTCAAATGTGAACTTTCCTCATGAAAAGGTCACTGTAATATTAAACCCAGGGACACTGGTTAACCAAACTAAGCTTCTTATTACTTGTGTTCCCAACTCCTGACAAAATGGAGGGCAGCACTTCAAGAAAACTAACAGTAGTCACAAAAATAATAGGTGCTTTTGTTAGCATAAATGCGTTAGCATTAATAAAAAGATCAAAAGAACCAAGGCACTCAACTAAGGTGAAAAAATTAAATGCCTTTCTTGCATGGCAGGCTATGTTTAAAGAGTGGAAAGTGTAATAGATAGATATGTGTTTTCCTGAAGACACCACGTCATGCTTTCTCAAGTACAGATTCTGTTAGATCTAAATTGGGGGCAGTGAATCATTTGTATAGTAACATGGGGAGTGGTGGAATTAATCTCAGAAGCATTATGTAAACGCTCGATTCTCAGGGGCTGAAAGGATTTGCTGGACTTCCTGGACCACCTGGAGAGCGGGGACTCCCTGTGAGTAGCTATGACCTTATTCACATTGAACCACTCTGATTGGCCCTGGTGTTGTCTTCTGATCTTGGTGATGCAACCGCTAGCTCTCTTATCTTAGCAAATGCATGAAAATAACAATGAACCCAATACTACAAGACATGAACTCTTGTGCCATTAACAGCAACCCATAAAATGCAGATCCCCGTTGAAGTGCATGAAATCCTGTATAATCAAAGTGTTGTAATTTTATTTATTTATTTATTTCAGGGGCCACCTGGTCCCCCGGGTCCACCTGGACTCTCACTGAACTTCACTCTGACACAGCTGAAGGCAAGCCATTCCTATTCTGCTGAAATAAAGTCACATACTTCAATGTACAGGTTTTGCACTTGTTTTCAGGAGTAACATGAAGAAGTTACCATAATGCATTGCATTGGTGCAGTGACCGTGTTGCAGAAACCTTCTCATATTGCAGCTCTCCCTCATGATAAATATGAATTACTCCATATACTATATGTAATACAAATCCAGTGTCTGTGTATGACTTAATATTACATTTCACATCGGCTGGAAGGAATCATGCCTGTGCAATATGTAAAGAAGTATCATTGTCATACACAGTATTTATGAAATATGATCCAGATTCAGGTATAGTTAACACCAGTCTAAGTAAGCATAGAGAAGGCCCAATATCACCTCAGACAGGACGGTAAAATGGCTTTGTGGACCGTTCTTACAAAAACCGTCACTCTTTTACCTTGACCAGAGCTTTACATACATGTCGGATAAGCCCAACTACCTCCTGCTCCAGAATGTGCTGGAGTCCCTGCACCAGGACCTGCGTCTCCTGCTGGACCCACCCGATGGTACCAAAGAGCATCCGGCCACAACCTGCCTGGAGCTCTGGCTCTGCCAGCCCAACGCCACCAACGGTCAGAACCACAGCCCTCAGATGTGCCGGTCCTGTGACTTTAGCCAGACTAGCCACGCCTCAGAGAAGGCATTATGAGCTAATGTGGGCTTCATGGCCCTTTCATGTCATTTTCCATTCAGAATTTGCATTTACAGTTAGGTATTTGCCCTACACTTTTATCCAAAGCAAAATAAAGATACTGCTGATGTAGATTAAGAGATTAACATCCCTCCCGAAGGGCGCTACAGCTGTGCTCCACCCTGGAATGAAACCTGCAGCCCTCAGTTGCAGTTAGAGTTTCCTAACCGCTGCCTCAGGCGCTGAACATAAGTGTTCTCACAGACTAGATGCCTGTCTCAATATTTAAGCTTCTCGGCGCAGGTGCGGTGTCAGGACTCTGACGCACCTGTGTGCTTCTCAACGCAGTGCGGTGTCAGGAGTCTGACGCACCTGTGTGAGGCTCACCTGGCTCCTGTCTCCCTTGTGAGTGTGAGTGATCAGTGTTGTCTTTACAGGGCTGTATTACATCGATCCCAACCAGGGGAGCCCTGCAGATGCACTCTTGGCATACTGTGATTTCACTGCAGGTGTCAAGACCTGCCTGTCTCCCCGCCGGTCCCAGGTAACCCCCGTCACCCTTTCACCTGTACACCTCTACCTGTCATCCCTCGGCACCATTCCCTGTGGACCCTCTTGGCTTAATGACAGGTTTCAGATATTTTTGTGCCCAGAAAATACTCTCTCTCCTATTGTCTGAGAGAGTCTTTGAAAAATTTTATTATGTAATATTTGTGTCAGATATGATTACTTACAAAGTTTGTTTTTTTCACATCCTATGCAGTATTTAATTATTAAATAAATAAACCATGAAGCGTCATTTCTGGATGCCTACTGGGATTGTCTGAGATTAAAGTATTAAAACTTGAGGGATGAAAGGAGTCAAAGTAAAATTAGAAAATAAAAAACCTGAATTCCCCTGGGAGACCTCAGCACGGCACTGGATGAATGGTTTGACAGCAGATAAATGAAACTGCAGTGAAATGCCTCAGCGGCAGGCAGACAGTGTCTTGACTTGCACTTGGCAGCGGCGAGATCTGCATTTCCAAAATAAAGCTGTGAGGATTTGACTGAAGCCAGCCGAAGTCTGCGGTAACAGCCTGAGGCTCTGAGCTGCGGCAGCTGTGATTTGCCTGGACGCAAAGCGACCACGGTCCACTCCAAGGTGACCGATATCTCTGTGTGCTTTCCCCGCAGGTTCCAGTGACTGCCTGGCTGAAGGATTCTGGGACAGAAAACTCATTCCGATGGCTGAGTACCATGGAGGGGGGCTTTCAGGTGAGCCTCAAAATGCAGGCCCAATTTCTCCCCTCTCCCCCTTCCCTCCCTCTGAATTCTGCCTTAAAAAGCTCTCTCCCATCTTCCCCCATCCCAGTTTGAGTACCCGGGAACCAGCGTGGTCCAGCTCAGGTTCCTGAGACTCAACAGTAGGTTCGCCTCCCAGAACATAACCTACACCTGCCCCTCGGGACACCTGCAGGGCCACTCGGAGAGAGAGGTCAAGTTCCTCACAGACACACGCAGACAGAGTTACCTGGGCACTCTCAGGGATTGCATGGTAGGCTATGTGACTCTTCTGAAAGCATAACTGTGTTTCTGTGTGTTCAGTTAACTCACTGTTAATGGAGAAGTAGAGGCAATAGCAGTAGTATTATTTATAGCAGTACTAATAGTGGTATTAGTTATAGTAGTAACAGAAGTGACAATAGTATTAGTAGTAAGTAGTACTAGCAATAGCAGTATTGCTTGAATTAGTAGCAGCAGCTGTTGTGGTGGTAGAATTCAAAACATTTTGTAATAATTCTGAAGTGAAAAAGAAGTCGTTTTTATTACATTTGGATTACCATGCAAATAAGAAACGAGAGAGAAAAGAATGATCTTCCATAATCATTATGAGACTACTAATAAAGTAATACTGGAGTTACTCATGGATACATTTCTGTTGGACATGTGGCAGCCCGCGGAAGCAGTGCATTCTGGGTCACGGAAATCAGTGTTCCAGTTTGACAGTGACGACCTGGACCTGCTCCCTCTCAGAGACCTGGCGGTGTTTGGCAGTGGAGACTTCACACAGGATTTTGGGTTCACTGTGGGGCCTGTCTGTTTCAGCTAGGAGGGGGCCCCTTTTTTGGGCCCTGGTGGGGGATTCAGGACACACTCTCTGACTGAGCTCCTATCAGTGAGCCCCCACCACTGGGAACATGAACCAGGGGGAGCGAACCAGAAAACGGACAAGAGGCCTGTCTCAGTGGGTCAGTTTCCACTTCCTGTTTCCTGTTCCTGTCAGTCAGCGGAGAGAAGCAGCAGCGCCAACCGGATATCTGGAATCTTCCTTTCTCCGCCACAGAGACTCGCCAGCACTGGACTGGTTTATTTCTCCTTATTTATGAGACGCAACGAGAGGAAAACAATGTCTCCTGGCGCAAATTCTCTAGGACTGTCTGTTTTTTTTTTATATTGTTTACAGAGACTTTCATGTTGAGAAAAAAAGGTGCTAATTTATATATTTGTTGTCTTTGTTTGTTTTCATATAATAGTATTTTATGTTACCCAGGTTTTATAACAGTGGTGTAGATGCTGTAAATGACATATCTGACATATCTTGTGTCGACTTCAGGTATTTCCAAGACCAAGAGAACTGTGCGGCTACACTTTGTGCACAAGGCTTTAACAATGTGTTCCAAATTTGGGGATACAGCTATTGTTCTCTGAAATGTGCTCACTAAGCACTGTGGCTTATTACCTCTGTGAGACCTTAGAATCCTGTTACCTACAATAGGCTGATTCTGCAACCCATTTATCTCCATTTTGAAACCGAGCTCTCATCCCTCAGAGTACTCATTTGCATAGGCATGCAAACACAGCATACACGGGAAGTACACCTGTACGTAATGTCTTCCTTTGTCTAGCATATGCAGGAACTACACCTATGCATACATTTTTCCTGTGCCTGGTAGCTGTCCTCCACATTTCAGCGCTTAAGTGACAAAATGAACATGTCTTTTCTCATACTGGTTCAACAGCCAAATGGGTATCGCCACCTAAGTCTACAACACAGACCAGCAATACTGAGTTACCAAGCCACACTGTCACACTTGAAACGGCCTGACACAGCCTTGCATTCATGCCTCGTTTCTCTTAAACTGCTTCGGTGCTGCTGACACAAGAACAACAGGTATTATGTTTTTGAAAAACAAAACACAAAAAAAAAAACAGTAACATGCTTGATTGTGTTTATATGACCTCAGTTTTAAAACCATGTAAAAGTCTTTCCTAGACAGAAGTAAGAAGTGGCAGAATTGAGGCAGGTCAGATTCTGCATTAATAACGGGTTACCGCACTTACTGAAGCAAGGAAGTAAAATCGTTTGAATTCATCTGTGTTGAATAAAAGTATACCTTTCCAAACCAACGTATAACATGTCCGCAGACATTCAAAGCTTACCCCAGTCCTGATTTCATTAGTGGTTTTTCACCATTGCAAAGCTTGAAATTGGGTTGCTCTCTATCCTTCAGGTAACCTAAAGAGGTGCTTCTGTCTCTCACACAACTGTCTGGACAATGTCAGAAGGCAGCAATGAGCAGGATTCACTTTGATTTCACGTTCCTTGTAAAATCAATGCATTTTAAAGACATGACTGGTTAGTCATCAGTGCTTTAAAAGTTTGTTTTAAGGTTTTTTTTTATTATTATTTATTTTGTTGGATAAAATGCTCTCCAATTTGCTTAGCTTTCATGCAGACTCCAAGGAAAAGGAAAATGACTTTGTTCTCCATTTTTTGTACAGCAAGTGCAAGATGAGCGTTCCTGTTAATTCGTGCATGCAGCTTGCTTTGAAATTTGGAAGTAATTCCAGTATGGTTGCCTTGGCTGGCTGAGAGGAATCAGGGGTGCTGCTTGATGAAGCGGGCCTTTTTTTTTTTTTTTTACAATTTGCATCAGTGTGGTTGTAATATTGTAAATGTCGTTTAAATGATATGCTGGCCATTTGTGTTCAAACTGTAATATGAGGTGCGTCCTTGCACTCAAGGCATTTTATCAGTCCAATAAACAACAATATAATCTATTTTGCTTTATATGGGAAATTGCATTGTGCTTTGCGGCTGGACGGGCAGGCTTTCAGCCATCTGGAAGATGGGAGTAACAGCAGGGTGAAGCGCCGCTCTATACCAAAATGAATTATCTGCTTTATTAGAGCGGCCTATTTTAAAGCACCTTTCGTCCTTTTGACTTTGTAACTTCCAAAAGAAGATTGATGGAGATTATTTTGTGTGTAGGATCTTTTTTTTATTATTATTTCACTTTTCCACAGATGAAAATTACACAACACAAGACTGATTTGCTGGTATTAGGCTTCTTTTTCACTATGGGCTACATTGATGGGGTTGTGCCTCAAAATGCAGAGCAAGATATAGTCCATTGTCTGTGAGTCTGTGATTGCCAGGTTTTTTTTTTTTGCTTGATGTAAGTTTATAATTACTACAATGGAAGTGCTCAGAACATTTCTCATGTCTACCATAATGCTGTGGACTACGTTAAAAAAAATAGGTGAAAAAATGAAACTCAGCATGGTCATCACCATGCAGGAACGGCTCCAACAGTTGCCATGGCAACATTTAAAACTTCTTTGCTGAATTCATGTACTGAATATCCTTCATTGTTGAATCCTAAAATTCAAAAATTGGATATTTGGTACGGGAAGCTAAAAATTATGTAAGTTTATGCTTCTGCTATTATATGTTTTCTAACACTTAATCTGAAAGGCTAAATTCAAGTCACGGAGCAAAGAAGTAAACACTACGCTCTTTATAAAATCAAATGCCCACATCAGCTCGTTCAGATGAGAATGGCTAAATGACGCTGAAAAGCAGGGGATTAATATCGATCGTTTGCAATGTACTGTACTAACGTTCTCCATTCAAAGCGTTTATTGACTCAGAGAGCATGATGCTGAACTGCGTGAGGGCAAAAGGGAAAGGCCAGAGACACGGACGCGTCTCTGGTTTCCTGGAAATCAGAATACCATTACAGCTATTCGTAATTTCACCCAAATTTTAGAGTCATTTTAAGTCTATATCTCCATGGCAATCTTACACAATCAGGTCTTGTTCTTGTTAATCATATTCAGAATTATTTGCTATAGTCCTTTGCTCTGGAACCTTACTGGTGGAGCTTTTGGGTTGAGCTGCGCGGTCATTGAGCGACTGCTGGGCAGTGACGGCTTGACGATACCGTTTCAAACTGCTTCCCCTAATCGCTATCAGTAAGACGATACCCAGGTCCATAGTTTGAATGCTGTGACACTGCTATACCCAAAACGCGTGAGATGAGAGGGAGATAGATGTCTGACTTTAAGGAAACATTACATTCATTTAGCAGACGCTCTTATTTTGCATCTCTAAGTTTGCATTTACATTTCTAATTATTTTTAGCTAGTCTACATTTACTTACAGGTCTCCCCAACGTTACCCAGCGATCAACTTCGCATCTGTTAATCAATTCAGCATCCTGAACTGATGTTCTGGGATGCCCGCACTCTTGACGCGCAAACATTTCACGCACTCTTTGTCTGCCGTTGTCAAACCACGGCGCTGGTCGTGTGTAAGTTGACGTTACACCTCAAACACGTGTGCAGCATCTCAAAAAAAGGGGCAGCCAAATTATCCAGGACATTTAGGAAGGTGAATTTAAATGATCTTTTTGTCTGAAATAATGGCGGAGATGGGTGGCATTGTTCGAGTCTGTGAAGAAAAAAAACTGACAGCTGGTGTCTCCCTGACTTGTCTTTGCGGTGACACAGACTTGCGGTTCTCTCGGTGAACCGCAACTGGCGCGCAGCGCAGATGGTCGCGTAAACAGGTCTTAGACAAAGTGATACTGTAGCTAGCTAACGTCGGGCAGGAAAGGGGTTCAGACTTCAATCAGAATACAGAGATCGGCAGTTATCCTGTGTAGCTGTCTGTGAAGCAAGGTAAGGTACCAGCAATATCTAAAAACACCATCGATCAAGGTAGCTAAGCAGTTTGCGACGTGGAGCAAAGTGAAAGATAACACAACTAGACTAGCTAGCGAGCAAGCAAATTGTTGCCTCTAATAACTGTTTGTTCGGATCGGTCGCCGTTAGCTTGCTTGTTGTAAGATAGCTATGCATCGTTAGCTAGTTCCGATCTGTAGCCTATTTCAGTCACCTTTAGCAGCCGTCTGTCCCATTACTACACTAGCGAAATAGATTTGGTAGCTGGGTAGAGTGTTTTAATAATAATGCAACCTTTCAGTTAACGACGCGGAAAGAAGTGTAGTCAACCAGCTCTGTTAGCAACATTGTTGCTTCCAATAACAGTGTATGTTGGCGGTCTGCAGCTGGCTTGAAAGGTATTGTTACACTGTTTCGAATACGATGTACAAACTGACTGACTTCTAACTTACGCAGCAAGTTATCGTTGGCTAAATGCATTGACTAGATAGTTATGAATAATACTAATGTAGCGTTTTAGCTATATAGACAACTAGGTGGCTGAGCTAATCCAACTTGGCTAAGTTAGCTAGATAGCTGAGCGTTTAAAATGTGGACGCTTGTTGCTGGCCAGTTAGGGATTTATTCATGGATCGTATTCTGTACGCTTATTAATTTGTTGTGAAGGTGGCCAGTTAACGTATCCAGGCCTTATGTGATGCCTCGGTCTGCACTCAAACCTTGAGCCTGTCCGGTCTTGTCCTGGTTCGAAGGGACATGTGGGTCTTCCGTTAGAAATTAGACAGCGGACGGGGGGGGGGGGGGAGATCTCTTCAGCTAGCTAATGTTAGCCAGGTGGCTAACTGGGAAGTTAACTTAGTGTTAGCTGTCTTGTATATGTGTTGATGTTGCATATCGCTGACAATTTTTTGGATCGCGACACACAAATTCGTGTTTTACATTCCTGATCCACCCCTTATCAGCGAACTGGTCGCAAATGCTAGCTTTCTATCAGTTGGCAGGCATGTCTAATTTAGTCGCCTCAAGCTTGAATGAATTATGAAACCCAACTGTAGCGAAATTACTGATAATGTAACTTGTTGATTTTGTATATCTGGCTAGCTAGCTATGTACACTAGGTTATTTAGACTGTTTAATGTAGCTAACCTCTTCATTTGCGCGTGAATTTCCCGACTGACAGCTTTACATCGAGTAACCCATTAACCCAGTTCATACAGCAGGCGTTTTATGGAGTACTTGAGTACAGTAGCTAGCTAAGTCAGGTTCTAAATTAAGTAGGCTATGGTGTTGTGGTCAGGGCTACGGCATCAGTGTCCTTGCGTTAACTCCATCTGTAGCGTACAGCCGTGTCTTGTCTGTATTTAACATCCCTCTTTTAGAAGTTTCATTTTCTCCAACCTGATGGGTATAAATACTCAGTTACTGAAGTACCGAAGAGAGCGGCCACGAATGCCGATTAGAGACTGTCACAAAGACGCAGCTAGTGGCAGGGGGGCTCACAGGGACAAGCTGAATTGCTCCAGAAGTGTCTTTTTTGGGTGGGGTCTGGCAACTGTTACGCTTTACTGAAATACAAAATGCTTTTATTCAGTTTCCTGTGAGAAAACAGTTCACAGAAATGTACTCGTCTCCATTGCACGAGATGATGCCACACCTCACCGTCCACCAAGACCCGGACGAAATGAGTCAACCGCTACAGTAGCGTTACTTCCTATCGATGGTCCATGGAGTTCAGCACTCATTAAAGATGAAGGGGATTTAACACTACTTGCTTTCTCTCGTGTTTTCTTATCTCAACTTAACTTATATAACCCCCCCCCCAAAACCATCTTTTCTCCAGCTCTGTGTCTATGACCTTCCTGTCATCGGGCCAGCAGGCAAAATGTACCCCCCTGCCAGAAAGGATTTTGTGTCTTTAACTGTGTCTGAGCGGGACCCCCGCAGCTACAACAACGGCAAGCAGTGGAGGCGACAGTCCTGCTGGAGGGTGAGTAGCGGCTTCACCTGCCACGGCAGCATACACATCTCTTTCCTGCTCAGCGGCACTTATCCGGGGCAGCTGGCCTGGCTAACCTTACGCTGCATGACGTTACATTACATTAGCATTACGTTACATTACATAAGCATTACGTTACATTACATGATTGCCATTTAGCAGATGCCCTCAATTTACGTAGGTTACAGCTTTATCCATTTATACAGTTGGATATTTACTGAGGCAAATCACGTACAATAGCAGTGCCCCAGCAGGGAATCAAACGAATCATCCTGCTCCTTACCACTATGCCACACTCCTGCCCCTATGTATAAATGCATACATATGTGGGCTATATATGTTTTCATATATAGCTTAAATGCTGATACCATTTTATACATGGTTTATATACAAACATTCTTACACAGTTACATACTAATATTCTTTCATGCATACCGTATAGTAATATCCTTTAATACACTTAAACGTTGTTATCCTTTCATACAAGGCTTATAAGCTGATGTAATTTCACACGTCTGGATATGTATAGAAGCAAACCAGACCACCTGGGAATCCAACCTGCACCATAGTGGTTTGATGGCAAGTTCTCTGAGTATAATGGATACACACACACACGCACACACACACACAGACACACACTTGTGTTTCGCTATGGTGAGATGGGGAGTACCTATCATGTTCCTAATGAGGATGCATGACATTTCAAAAATCAGATTTCTGTCAATTGTCTGATAAATTTGATAATGTTTATGTTTGAAAAGCAAGACAAGGATACTTGGTTCCTCAGCTTGAACTGTAAAAGGCTGTGGTCTTTTTTATTGAATTCATGGCATTTTTCCTGAAGGCCTTGCCCTTGGCCTTGCCCTGTGTGAACTGCATGGGTCCTGTTTTGTGGCTGCCAGGCAGTAAACAAGCAGGCAGTGGGGAGGACACCTGCGTCAGTGCTGGTTCAGAGCACAGCACAGCGTCAGGCCCCCAGAGTGATCCCGCTGCTGCTGTGGAACAGGGGTCTCCTGGGGCCTGTGCAGATGGTTCACGAGCTTCAGTTTCCCCCAAAACACACCGGTGACTGCACAGGTCTGTTACAAACCTTTGTGCCTCTCAGTGGTATATCATTCAAGAAACGGTTTCACTCATAAAATGACACCACCAAAGTCAGACACCCCTTCAACAGGTCCCATTTTTGTAGAAACGTTGAATTTGCATTTGCAACCGCATTTCCTCTCCGAAAATTGGAATTGCTGTATAGGAAGGGGCATAAACCTCACACTTTAGTAAAGACAACAGAAGGGCATTAGTTCTGTGGTTGCTTCTTGCATTGGTAAGATCAACATGTGTAGAAATGTGTAACAGAGAGATCCAGGCATACTGGTGGCAGTGTGCAGTAGTGGTAAGGAGCAAGGCTTGTAAGTGAAAGGTTGCCGGCTTGATTCCCCGCTTGATTCCACTGCTGCTATATCTCTGGGCAACCCACAATTACGTCCTTAATTATCGAGTTGTGCAAGTGGATAACAAGTGGGTAAAAATTGTAACCCATGTAAGTCACTCTGGATAAGGGCATCTGCTAAGTGCCTGTAATGTGATGTAATGTAATGCCGACATTGGTTATTTGTTCTGTATATTCATTATATCTGAGGATTCTGAGTATGTGCCAAACTGCCACCTCCAGGCAGCCTTTGATTTTATTTGCAGCTGAAAGGTGAGGTCCCTCTTTTCTGCTTGACAGTTAATTGTAAAGTGAAGAACTGTGAAGTTTCCATTCCAGGGGTACGTTTTGTGTATGTGCAGGTGCACTCTAATTTCATTTTCCTGTCTGGTCTAAGGATTCCAAATCAGAGGTCAGGGCTACATGACCCAAAAATTATGTCATATTCTGGTAGTTAGCTGGTTACGTTAGATTTTGTTTTGAAATTTACATAATGAAAATTATGCCATATTAAGGGTGTTACGCTCACATGATTTTCCTAATATGCAAAATATGTTCTGTAAAATACTAGAATATAACAGTGCAGGTAGAGCTCAGGCTGACTCCATGTGGTGGAACATGGCCAGCTGCAGGTGTGGGCTGGGTCTCCAGCGCCTGTGAAATCCTCTCTTTGTTCAGAAGTGGAAGCAGCTGTCGCGGCTACAGCGCTGCCTCATCCTCTTCCTGCTGGCACTGCTCCTGTTCTGCGGGATCGTGGCGTATCCCAGCCTGGTGGGACACTGGAGAGGTAGGGCTCGACCTGGACCGAGGCCCACGCCGGGGGGGGGGGGCTGATGGGGGGTCACATCAGGCTTCAGCTCCTGTGTGTGTGTGGAAACTGGCTACTAGATGTGTGTGTGTGTGTGTGTGTGTGTGTGTGTGTGTGTGTGTGTAGAATCATTCCAGCTGTTAGTGAGTGTGAGAGTGTGTGTATGTATCTGTGTGAGTGTGTGTATGTGTGTGTAGAATCATTCTGGCTCTGAGCTGAATGTGTGTGGGTGTGTATGTGTGTGTTTGTGTGTGTGTTTGTTTGTTTGTGTTCATGTAGCATCGAGAATTGGTCCGACTGAGTTTTGTGTGTGTTTTTCCAGGCCTGTCGGACAGGGCGGTGAATGACTGGGTCAAGGGACCCGACCACGACCGGAAGCCCATTGTGCCAGCGGTGATCCCTGAGCCTCAGAAACAGAACGGACCTGTCCTGCCCCCGCCTCCCCCAGTAAGTGCAGCACTGTCACATACCTGTCACACACCTACACCTGACATTCACCTGTCCTGTACCACCTCCTCATCCCCTCTGCAGTGTCTCCTCCACTTCCTTAGCAGGCAGTAGCCATAGCTCCTGGCCTGTTGTAGTCCTGAATAAGACCAATACTGGAGTGATGTTCTCATTTGCATTATTGGGGTGATGTTCTCACTTGTCTCCACTCTGTGCCTGATACCCCTGAAGCAGAAGAAGGCCTTCCCAAAGCGGGGTCCCCCGGCCTTACAGAACCGCCTGCAGAAGAAAGGGAACGTGTCAGACTCGCAGGTGGAGGAGAGCCAGGTTGCAGTGAAGAGTGGAGAGGCTGGGGAAGGGGAGAAGCCACTGGTCAGGTGAGAATCCCGATGATGTGTGTTTAAACAGACAGGTTGTTATTTGAGAGACTTTTCTAAATACAGAGCCTCAGTCATAAGCAGTGTGTAAAGGAAGGGGACAATGCTTTCTCTCTGGAAAAAGCCAGAGGACCATACAGGGACACTAAGTTTGAAAGTGTTACGTGTATTTTAAAGATGATGGACTGTCTGACCTGAATCCTTATGGAGAAAATAGGACAACGTTCTGCTTCACTCTGGCTGACCTTGGCTTCCTTTGTGTGTGTGTGTGGTGTGTGTGTGGTGTGTGTGTGGTGTGTGTGTGGTGTGTGTGTGTGGTGTGTGTGTGTGGTGTGTGTGTGTGTGGTGTGTGTGTGTATGTGTATGTGCGTGTGTGGTGTGTGTGTGTATGTGTATGTGTGTGTGCTCAGCTGGAGAGGGGCAATGATTGAGGCAGATCAGGCCCCTGAGCTGCATCCTTCAGTGCAGGAGAAGGAGCCGGAGGGTGAGAAGGGGGACGTGGAGCCTGCGGACACCAGAGACAGCACCCCCCTGCAGCCCGGTGTGTCCCCTGCTCTCCCCTCACTGTCCCCTCACTGTCCCCTGCTGTCTCAGCAAGTCCTGCTGCTCCCAGGGGGCCTGCAGTATAAGTGCTGTCTCCACACACAGACTGACTGCTTTTTTATAACTGAAAGTGCTGTCTTCACTAGGCCCATTGTGGATTGGCCCATCTGGATAGCAGGCTGTGCTAAATAAACCACAAAGCAGACCTTACATATTTAATGCTTATCTTAAAGTACATCAGGAGGCGATGAATAGTCCACAGCCCATAATCACATTAGCAGTTGCATTTGTTCATAAAAAGTGCATGATTCTTTATCTTACTGCAGTGCACTGAGGTTCTAATCTGCCTCCTTGCGTGTCTGTGTGTTTGTGTTTTTCTGTGTACGTCTTCTTGTCTGTGTGTGTGTGCGTGCGTGCGTGCTTGTGTGTTTGTATGTGTGTGTGTGTGTGTGTGTGTGTTTGTATCTCCCTGTAGACCTGGACTCGGTGAAGCGGTTGGAGGCAGTGAAAGAGGCCTTCAGGCACGCCTGGAAGGGCTACAAGGAGTTTGCCTGGGGTCACGATGAGCTGAAGCCGGTCTCCAAGTCCTACAGCGAGTGGTTCGGCCTGGGCCTGACCCTCATCGACTCGCTGGACACCATGTGGATCATGGACCTAAAAGAAGGTACCCAGAATCCCCCTCTCTGTCCTCCTGCATCCGGCCCTTCCCTCTCCGCAGTGCCGATCCCAGCACTGTGACAGTTACAGCCTGGGAAACCATGGCGAGGGTTCAGCGTTCTGTCTCTCTTCCGGGCAGAATTCGAGGAGGCCAGGGCCTGGGTGGCCACGCAGCTGACCTTCAACAAGAACGTGGACGTCAACCTGTTTGAGAGCACCATCCGAATACTCGGGGGGCTCCTGAGCACCTACCACCTGACCGGAGACGCGCTCTTCCTCGACAAAGCGGTGAGTCCCGGGCCGATGTCACCCCCACGCTTTTTCCCAAACGTCTCTGAAAGGCCCTCTAAAATAACAAAGAGAACCTCAAATGCCACTTTCTGTGTGGAGCCGGTCTGTTCCTCGACAATCACTGTGAGTCAGAGGGTGATGTCACCGGGTAACCATCTCCCGGTTTCTAAGAAGCATCTTTTAGAACAGCAGGGGAGAATGTCGCTCTCTGAGGACTGGCTCTTCAGTGGAGACATTCTGTACCGCGGCAAAGCTTTGACTCACGCTGATGTCATAATCACCCTTACTCCCAGCCTTCCAGAATAGGCTCCTTTAGAACAGGGAGCAGAACGTTGATCTCCGAAGCCAGTTTTCTGACTGGAGATGATCTGTTCCTCAGCACAGCTGAGACTGTGAGTCACAGAGGGAAAACCTGGCAGTGTCTCTCTCTGTCCCTCCCCACCTCCACTCCTTAGGATAATTGCTAATCGGTATTACATTGATCATTCGTTTCTTGACCCTCTACTCTTTAGGATAATTGCTAATCAGTATTATATTGATCATTTGTTTCTTTACATTATTGTCATTTAGCCAACCCTCTTCACTGGAGCAAGTTAAGTAGGTTACAATTTTTAAATGTTATGCACGCATACAGCTGGATATTTGCCTTGGCAGTTGTGGGTTTAGTACTTTGCCCACAGGTACAGCAGCAGTGCCCCAGCGGGGAATTGAACCAGTGACCTTTTGGTTATGAGCCCTCCTGTTTACCACTGTGCTACACTGCCTCCCTGCATTCTTGCCACATAAAACTCCATCCCTGTGAACCCCATTTTTGAAAGTGTTTTTTGCCTCTGCAGAAAGATATAGGATCCAGATTAATGCCGGCCTTCAACACCCCCTCCAAAATCCCGTACTCAGACGTGAATATTGGGAAGGGCACGGCCCACCCCCCTCGCTGGACCTCAGACAGCACTGTGGCGGAAGTGACCAGCATCCAGCTGGAGTTCAGGGAGCTGAGCCGCCTCACCCAGGAGCCTCGCTATAGGGTGAGCCCAGCAGAGACACTGACCAATCAGGGGCCTGCCTCCACACTTAGCCCCACCCCTGTGTGTGTTGGCCAAGTATGGCCCTGTATTCTGTTCAGTCACAGGGAATTGTGGTTTGGCTTAAATTAAATAAATGCAGTCCTGAGGAGGGGTGGGTTTCACTTACTGTCACTGCAATTTCTATTCATTTCATCGATCTGTAAAGTCATAATGATTAATGGAAAAAAGTAGCCCTTGAGGTATGTCGACGTGAGTCAGCACAAAGCCTGCCATGCAGCCTGATCAGCACAGCCAAAAACGCTGTAGCCGGTTCAGGCCCAGTAGACGATATCCCAAAATGCACTGCTCCTCAGCCCCGCCCCTCTGCTCTCCCCTCCCCAGGACGCGGCGGACACAGTGATTAAGCTGGTGCACACGCTGGAGGGCAAGCAGGATGGCCTGGTGCCCATGTTCATCAACACCAACAGCGGGCAGTTCACCCACCTGGGCGTGTACACGCTGGGGGCCCGCGCCGACAGCTACTACGAGTACCTGCTGAAGCAGTGGATCCAGGGCGGGAAGAAGGAGAAAGAGTGAGTCTGACCCCCTTTGCCTCCCCTGTCCTGAGCCCAGCCTCGGCCCTGCAGGCCTGCGGGGTTTCTGTACTCCACAGGTGCTGTCAGTAACGCTTCCTGCGAGGTATTATATCCAAAGCAAGGGAGTCGACTGAAAAGTGCATGTTCTGAGTGCTGTCACACTGTGCACTTACCCAGAGTATGCAAATAACAGGAGCCAAGTCAGCGGGATGCACCAAGAATCTCTTGCAGTGATACGGAGTATGCAGTTAACCGATGTGTCGTTACAAGGAGTGGATTGTGTTCCCTCTATGAGCTCTCCACCGTTTGAGAGGGGCTCATATTTATTAGCATTGAATAGTATGACTTGTAACCAGAACACTGTGCTTTGAAATGCCAGGTATGAGCACTGCTGTTGTAGCTAGGACTGAATTACTTCAGTTAATATGCAGCTGCGTGCATGGATAATATGTGAGCTGTCTCCCTGTGTCAGTAAATCACACGTGCTAATAATACATGACATGAGTCACACAGTGAGGAGTGACATTGTCTCAGCTTGTAAGCGCAGACAGTACACTGTGTGGTGCTTCATTCACAGTATATCAATCTGTGCATGAGCCCTGCACCTCCTCCGTTCACGGCCCCCAGTCCTGTTGCAGCAGACAGTTAAATCCTCCCTGCTAGAGCTGCAGCCGGTTGGGTCCCACTGTGGGAGCGCTTGTTTAAAAACTCATCTCTGCTCGACTCTGAAATATTCATCACCCTGTCAGGAAACATTGGTTTAACTCCGTACTCAGCTGTCTCGAACGCGTCTGGAATGAATTATTGATGTGGTGGGATACGATACCTCCACCATCCTCAGGATCGAAGCGATAAAAAGCTTTATATTAAAGCAGTGAAGGCACTTCAGCAAAATGAATGACCATGTGTCTATAGCAGAACTGTTAGTGCTGTCAGTCAGAGGTGGCAGGTCATGATTGCAGTTCCATTAGTTCCACTTACATTCTCCTCTAGGTGGCAGCACTTCAGTTCTGTATTAAAAACAATGACCAAACTGAAATATGAGGTTCATTTCACCACAGGTCTACATTACATTATTGTCATTTAGCAGATGCTCTTGTCCAGAGCGACTTACATATGTGACAATTTTTACATGTTGTCCATTTATACAGCTGGATATTTACTGAGGCAATTCTAGGTTAGGTACCTTGCCCAAGGGTACAGCAGCAGTGCCCCAGCAGGGAATTGAACCAGCAACCTTTTGGTTATGAGCCCTGCTTCTTACCCCTCTGCTACACTGCCACCCCTAGGTGTAAATGATCTAAAATGTGTCATGTTGCTCCTCACCTCGCAGTCGGCACGCATATTGCAAGGCACAGGGCCGGTTTCAAGGCAGAGGAATCAAGAAATCTACCTGTTTACATATGGCTGGTATCCTGCAAGAATATATGTAACATCAAATTCCACAGACACAGTCCAGCTAAGGACACAAAGAGGACTATCTTTAGCTTAGCTAAGCATTTCTACTTTATGTTTATGTGATCAGGAACAGTTTTTAACAATTGAGTAATTATGAAATTTGTGAATGTAATTTCACTAACTCCACAGAGTGAAGGAGAGGAGGTACAGTGCATTCTGGGCTTTGAATAAAGGTTAGATTTGGATTAGCCTGAAGTAGGTTATAAATCTGGAAGAAGTTCATATTTGCTTATGTTCGCAGTTATTTTTAAAACAAAGCTGCTGTGCTCAATGAATGGATTCACTTTATTAAATCCTAATTTTACAGTAAACGTACTTTGTTCCAGGGTTGCAGTTATGTTTTTTTGCCCATGTAAGCATTTTAAAACAAATTACTTTAAACACTTCAGTGTACCTGATTTTTAACTCATTGCAGTTGTTTCTTTAAGCTGAGTATGACCACTGGTGTAACGTCTCTAACTGAACAGCGCCCCCTGGTGTTGTGCAGGCTGCTGGAGGACTACCTGCAGGCCATGGAGGGGGTGAAGAAGAACCTGCTGAGGAAGTCTTCCCCCAGCGGACTCACCTTCGTAGGGGAGCTGTCCCACGGCCACTTCAGCCCCAAAATGGTCGGTCCTGCTGCCACGCCCCCAGAAACAGGCCTGAGACATGATACCAGTGTCTTTTCTTTTTAGACACCATCCAATTGCCTCACTGAAGCGCTAGGGCTGGCAAGGAGAGAGCTTACGTATGTCAGAATGTATCCCAGTGTACAGCATGCTGTTTGGGATACTGCAGACTCTTACAGCCTCCAGAACCAATGAGTGGTGATAGCCCATTAGTGTAACTGGATGGAGTATGACAGGGCTTAAAAAAGGTGACGGAAGAGTGGGCTTATGAACCTCATAGTGGATAGAGTTACTGCATAGTGTATTTTCATATCAGTAAGTGATTGGCCACATGCAGCAGGTTTAACCAATCAGGGACTTTGTAAAGCCCTTGCAGTGGGGCTTTCTCTGGAATCGGCTCTATATCTTCTATTTCTCTGGCCTTGTTTGTGTTTCCTTACCTACTTTACTGTCTGAATGCATGAACAGGAATCCTTCATCCAGTCCTCCTTGATATAGACACCAGATCAGACACCCCTGGTGATTGGCTCTCTGTTGGGATCCACATTCCCATTGTGATGTCATGCTGTGATCAGGTGTTTCCAGTGAGCTCAGAGCTGCCAGCTGATTGCTGGATACTTGCTGTAGGTTAGCCTCACATCAGCGGTCTGTGGGTAGGAAAGTGCCCTCCCTCGGGCAGGTTATCAGCAGTGAGCTTTGCTCGCTTCTGTTTGCTGTAGATACCCCACAGGCAGTTGTGAAAGATGTGATATGTTTGGTTGCCAGGTTTAGGGCTGGACAGAAGGCAGGTTTCTGACCATGTGCTGCATTATCGGGGTCTGTTTGCCCTAGCCACCTCTCAGAGTATCAGTAAGATATCAGATATGATGATACAATGTTATCAGTGGAATTCCAGCTAAATGCCAAACCACTTTGCGCTGAACTTTGAGGGTTTTTTGTATTCTTCCAAATCACTTTTTTCTCAGTTAATGAATTGAACAATGTTAACTGTTTAGCCGTTTCTCAGTTTTAATGAAATTTTTTAAAAAAATTAATCCCTTGGTTACATTGGTTACTGTAAATTTATCCAATTTAATCGAAATGGTTAGATTGAATTCCCCTTATTTAATGCTGTACTTGAGGAATAGTTCTACATACAGTATTTTCCCCATAAAGAGCGGGATATTTACTGAAGATGACGGCCCCTTTCTCCTCCTTTAGGGGGTACAGCAGTAGTGCCCCACCCAGGAATTAAACTAGCAACCTTCTGATCTACTCCAGCTCTGTGCTGCGTTGCCAGAGCAAGCTTCCTCGTTTGGCCTGTCTTAGATGTGGAGTTCTTGCGCCCCCTGCTGTTACAGTTTGGAATAGTCTCTCACTGCTGCCCCCCCTCCTCCCTCCCAGGACCACCTGGTGTGCTTTCTGCCCGGGACGCTGGCGCTGGGCGCCCACAACGGCCTGCCCTCCGAGCACATGGAGCTGGCCAAGCAGCTGATGGAGACCTGCTACCAGATGTACACCCAGATGGAGACGGGGTTGAGTCCCGAGATCGTGCACTTCAACATGCAGGGCGGGGAGGCCCGCGACGTGGAGGTCAAGGTGAGCGAACCACGCAGTTGGAGAACTGGAGCTCACCGGCAGAGTACAGAGACACAGCATTCATCCCCTCAGAGGCGTTGTGACGAGTCCATGTTCGTTTCTGTGTGAATGTGACGTACTGCCGTTGTCATGGTTTGATTTTCGTAACATTTCAAATGGAAAATATGTTTTTTGGATGCAGATAGGCAGCTCTGGCAAAGGTAGAGTCAGTCACCCCCTCCCATCGTAATGCTTAATTTAAATGGCCTGTGTCTCTGTTCTCAGATCTCTGTTCTCAGATCTCAGACTGAACCCCTTCTCTCTCTGTTCTCAGCTCACTGACTGAACCCCCCCCATCCCCCCCATCCCTCTCTCTCTCTCTCTCTCTCTCTCTCTCTCTGTGTTCCCAGCTCACTGACTGAACCTCTCTGTCTCTCTCTCTCTTTCCCAGCTTGCAGACAGACATAACCTTTTGCGGCCGGAAACGGTGGAGAGCCTGTTCTACCTGTACAGGTTCACCGGGGACAGGAAGTACCGTGACTGGGGCTGGGAGATCTTCCAGAACTTCAACAAGTACACCAGGGTGAGTGACCTCAGACACACACATGCGCACACACACACACACACACACACACACACACACACACACACACACACGCACACCCACACACACATACACTCACACACTCACTCACTCATTCACTCAGTCAGTCACTGACATACTTGCATGCATACACAGGCATGCACTCTGAACTTAAAAACATGCACGAAACACACACATTCATCCGCACAAACATTGCCTCTGTACTTTCACACACACACAAACTCACCTGCATTCACATTTAAATTCAAAATCTAAATGTATGCATTCCAAACACGTGGGTACATGTACACATACATATAAAGTCTTTCAAAGGAGGGTAACACACACAAATGAGCCCACAGTGCTCTCTCTCTCTCTCTCTCTCTCACACACACACACACGCACATACACACATCCATACATTTGCACAAACACACACTTTTAGTGTTTAATTGCTGTGTGCGCCTCACATGCTATAGATAACACATAATCTGCCTTAGAATGCTGTAAGCTGAATCTGAGCATGCAGTCAGTCTTGTTGTTTGAAGGCGTGGGGGGGGGGGGGGGGGGGGGGCTGTTTATTGCAGTGAGAGAAGAATGAGAGGAGGGATGCGGGAAGCCCCTCCTGTGTGCTTACTGTGACCCGATCTCCCTGTTCAGGTCTGGGCTTGACTGGGCTGTCAAAGTCTCACCCCCCCTGAGATATCCCTGACCCAGCCATTTCAGCCGGCTTCATTATGTACACAAACGTTAGCCTTCCTTCATGAGCTCTGCTCTACAGTGGCTAGCTTAGTGCCGCTGTGTGTTTTGTGCAAACGCTCAGGGAACGCTCACAGTCAGGAAAGAGTTGCTTGCTGGAAAGGTAATAGCCTGATGTGGGAAAGGGTATGATACCATATAACACACCAAACATAAATCCCATGGGTTGTGTAGTATTGCCGACCTTAATTTACCTTTAATGGTGGCTTCACAGAACAAACATATGCTGTTTTAAAGAAGTTGTGGAGGTGTCTGTTCAGTGTTTACAGGGGTACGGAGCTCCTTACAGCCTCCCAGGCTTCTGCTCAGGTAACATGCTTGCAGTTTCAACCCAAAAATTCCCCCAGGTGTTTAGGATAGGCGCGTGTGGGGCCAGCTTTTAACCTCAGTTTTCTGGAAGCTGTGCCCTCTCTCTGCTGGCGCAGTGGTAGGTCATGCTGTTGTTGCTCCGGGTTTTGTTGCCTGCAGTGACTCTCAGGCAAAGGCTTTTAAATCAGTTGTTTAGTGCAGCTGAAACAGCATGGCCAAGAACAGGTACACCTACACATACGCGTAGCACACATTTCCCGACATGGTGAGGCTGGTTTTCAGAGTGTTCTTCATCCTGAACGGCAGGTTAAAGAGGTCTGATTCATTACAGCAGGGGCAGGTGACCCCATCCCTTCCGGGGTTTGGGGTGCAGTGAGAGCTGACGTCTCTGTGTCCCCCCAGGTCCCCTGGGGATGGGGTTCAGTGAGAGCTGACGTCTCTGTGTGTCCCCAGGTCCCCTCCGGAGGTTACACCTCCATCAGCAACGTGCGTGACCCAGACTACCCCAGCCCCCGGGACAAGATGGAGAGCTTCTTCCTAGGGGAGACGCTGAAATACCTGTTCCTGCTGTTCTGGGACGACCCCAAACTGCTGAGCCTGGACGAGTTCATCTTCAACACCGAAGCCCACCCCCTGCCCATCTGGCTTCCCGCCCAGTGAGCGGCCCCACCCGACAGGAAGTTGACACGCGTACGTTTACACACCTCAGGGCTTGGACACGGCTGAGATCCCGCTCTC
Source organism: Megalops cyprinoides (assembly GCF_013368585.1). Lineage (NCBI taxonomy): Eukaryota > Metazoa > Chordata > Actinopteri > Elopiformes > Megalopidae > Megalops > Megalops cyprinoides. Next base: position 3,141,724 of record NC_050586.1, read on the forward strand.
GACCCCCCCCCCCCCCTCCTGCCGTCTCGTCCTCTCACCTGCCATGGAAACAGGTCACTGGATGGTTCTTTGTGAGGTGGTGGGTACCCCCTCCACAGCGGGCAGCCTTGAACAGTCCCACCCTTGCTCTGGCACCAACGCCATGGCAACGAGGCAGGATCCACCTCTGATGATGCGATGACTCTTACCCCCTCGTCTGATTGGTTGGGTCCTGGCCTTCCCTGGAATGGGCAGATGCTGTTGAACTCAGGCAGGCTTTCCGTATACGCATATATATTTCCATATATTGGGGTGGTTGGGGGGGGGGGGGGGGCAGGGTTAGCCGAACTTAACCCCTTCAGTCCTCCTAAACGATATCCGTCTCTTCCTTCTTCTGTGGTCCTTTCCATGGATTTTGTTCATTTTAAGGAGGCAGAAATCTGAGCCGAAACTGCCAGTCTCCCTTACCCCTCCTGTTCCTCAGCTCCTGTCCTGTCTCTTGCTTCATGGGGAAGTGGACACGGAGGTGGTGCCACCTGCTGGTTTAACAGGGAGAGTCTCGCCTCTTCAGCCACAGGAGAGCTCCGTGTGGCGTCTGTGTTTGGGGGGGGAAAAGAGCTTCCCGTTATGTGATATCAAATTTGTGTCAGTCATAAGCTGCTACTGTTTTTTTAATCAATAATTGTGGCTGACTTCCGAGTAGATTAGATTGGATTAGGTTACTTTGTTGTCATTGAATGAGTGCTCTTTCCACACAAAATAAGACCAGTCAGGTAGCAAGGTCAGGGGCTGTATAGAAGCATATAGGACCTATCAATACAGTTATAAGAAACACAATCATGCTCTCAAATTGACTTAATCTGTTAGTTCTCTTTTGGGGACCACGATATGTGTTGTGACAGCATTGTGGCATTAAGGCCTATTTATATATATATTTTATCTTGTAGTGTAAAGAAATAATAGCTTATTATTATCATTTTATTATTATTAAATAAATGTGTCATTGTGAAGTCCAACAAACTTATTCCATGTGAACATACATTTCAGAGGGGGTGTGCAGTACAATATGGGACATATAGTTTAGGTCACTGTATCAGACACATAGTATGGGTCACTGTGTGCAAAAACACAAAAGCTGTATTTAGGTCAGAATTCTGAGACAGCAGTCATTCCTGTAAATATCCATGTGTTCATGACCGAGTCATGAAATTCCAATCGTCCTTTTTCGACTACTTCCTGCTCTGTTTTATATTTTTGTTGTTTGTTTTGTCCGGCTGCCTCAGTGACTACCGCAGAGCATTATTATTATGTCCAGAGAGTAGGTTTTATTTCCATTCTGTTTCTGCTGTAATGTGAATACATGAATCCCGCCTGGGGAGAACATGGAGTGTTGTCAGATGATAGACACAAGGTCACCGGTCATTCACCCAGTCATTCACCTGGTCATTCATGCAGGTCATTCACCCGGTTATTCGCGCAGGTCATTCACTTGGCCATTCACCCGGTCATTCACCTGGTCATTCATGCAGGTCATTCACCCGGTCATTCACCCAGGTCATTCACCCGGTCATTCATGCAGGTCATTCACCCGGTCATTCACCCGGTCATTCACCCAGGTCATTCACCCGGTCATTCATGCAGGTCATTCACCCGGTCATTCACCCGGTCATTCACCTGGTCATTCACCTGGTCATTCATGCAGGTCATTCACCGGGTCATTCACCTGGTCATTCACCTGGTCATTCATGCAGGTCATTCACCCGGTCATTCACCTGGTCATTCACGCAGGTCTTTCATGCTTTCAGAGACACACTGAAAGTGTCACTTTGCGGAGGGACCCTTGCGAACTTTGAGCAGTGGGGCCATGCACTGGGTAGGCTGTGGTGCGGCTGAGCTTTGGTGGAAGAGGAGTAAAATCACTGTCATTTACACTCTAATTCATGGAAAGAGAATGCATTCGAGCGTCCAACACTGCAGACATTTTTGCCCAGGTAGAATTCTCTAACAAGTGACACAAGCAGTCTGAGTGTAAATATTTTTTGTTTGTTCATTTTGTACAGTTTTTATTATGTTTATAAAAGGCCAGTTTAAGCTTGGGATTTAAACTGCTTTGAAATGAACTGTTCATTTAAGCTGTGAGTGTATGTTTTCAGTGGACTTTCATGTGGTGTCGGTTTTCATACATTCTTATCTGTGCAATCCTGGGGTGTAAAACTCCATTTCCTGGAGGAGTTAGGTTGTGCTACTTTTCATTCCTCCAGCAAGAGCATCAGCGGCGTACACCCGCTGCGGTGCACTTACTGCAACACCACTGTCAGGTGAAGAGCAGATACAACGGCCTCTGCTTTGAGGCATCTTTTCCGAATATAAATCATATCAAAGTCAGCAAGTGCTGGAACAAAGCCCACAATCTCCAGGATGCGAGTTTGACCCCAGCCGGTGCGCTGCATCAGGAGCCAAGCTGGGGGATTTTTTTGGGGCCAGATGCAGTTCTGTCGGTGTGGCACTTGTTGCCATTTTTCTGTTGATTTTAAATCCAAGTGCACAGGTTCAGTAGAGCTCCTCCATCAGTGCTGCGTATGTTACATATCCTAAACCATCATATTAGGATGTCGTTAGGCCCGTGCAGGTCTGTTACCAGGCAACCATCTGTAGCTTCCTCTTGTGGTTGCCGTGTTCAGGAAACGAGTCCGTTCCGCTTAAATTCCGCTGTGCTCCCGTCCGTCTCTCCTGTGAACTAACCGTGCCTTCCGAGCTGAGCAAAAACGCCACGGTGGTCCTCCATCACCTGTACTATCCTGTGTGTGTCCTCTCCCGACTGCTGCCTCGGTGTGGTTTACACTGGCACAACCCTTCAATAAGCATTTCATGCTCGTTTTGTGTGTATTTTTTAAAATGTTTACATTTTCTCGTGGATATATTTAGAGAGAAAGAGAGAGAAATATATATATTTTTATTATTTATAATGTAAATTTCCGTACCAGGATGTTTCTAATCAAGAATATTCAGACGGCTGTTGTACATGGTTTTGGGCGATGACAGAACTGTGTAGTCCTGAACTCTGTAGTTTAATTATGCACATTTGGTCCAAGGTTAAAAGGTCTGCTTTGGAAGGCCTGGAGGGAGTTCATATTTTATGATTGAAATAAACTCAATATGCTGACCCAATATAGGTAGAGCTGGGGGAAAACAAGGCCTACCGTCTGTGAGTTTTCACCATTACTTGATGCACTGGTTGAAAAGGCAGCGTTGCTCCATGAACTAGCTAAAGTTGATGGGGGGTGAAGTCCACCGCTAAGAAGTGAGCAGTGTTTACACTAGCCCTGGACTTCATATCCCATGAGGACCTCTATCAAATGTAGTTTAATGCCTTGCCTATTGATCTCGCCCTTAAACTCAGTGATGCAATTAAAAAACAAGCAATCTAGCCATCTCTTAAAAGGCAGGTAAACATAGGGTTGGGTGACTTACCCAAATAATTCCTCTAATTTTAACTTATTTTTAAAATGTTTTCATGCAGTTACCTGCTCTTGGGGAGGTTTAAGATGTGACTCAAGTTCCAAAAAAACCAAAGACATGCTTGATCCTCTCCAAAGACAATAATATCTGATGCTGAAGAATGAACTTTTTGTAAACAAGCATGTTCACATTTCTAGCCAAGTAGAATGAAAAAAAGGGTCATATTTAATTCCCAAAGACATTTTTTAGTCTTGATTTCCCCCATGTGAATGTTCTGGTAGCCCCTGCTTTACACATTGGCTGCCATTTTGGCTCTGTGCAGACCATTGGGGCTTACAGTGTAGAGCCTAGAGAAATGGCAACATGGATATCAGAGGGGTGTCTAAAAGCTTTGTACCATGAATGAAATTTTGTACATGTCATCTGGTCTACAATAAAAAAAAGTTTGAAAGAAATTGCTTTGGGTTTTATTTTTTTTTTTAAAAATGCCAGCATTTAAAACAACTTCTCAACCCCCCCAGCCCCCCAGCCCTACCCCCAAGCACCATACAACCTCTTCATTAAACAAGAGCACTGGTTTGGCTTGACTGATTTTCAGTGGAATTTAGAATCCCCGTCACTGTGATTTTGTACTTCCTGGTTTTCTTCCTGACTGATCCTCCTCTCCATCTCCACCCACTTGCCGATGATTTCCGCTTCCTTCTGCCTGGCCAGTACCACCGACTGGGGGTCAGCCTCGTTTGAGCCTCTGGACAGGAAAAATTTACAGTGAGGTGAACGTGATCACAGATCTTACTAAAGTCCCTTCGCCGGTAGGTGTCAGGTAGAGAAATATAATGCATTTTGTCAATCTGACGGCTAAATTGCTCAGCATGATATCACATTTATATTCAGCTGGGATTTTACAGGTGATACAGATGCTTATCCCCTCACCTTAGGTCGAGATGGTGCGCTCCATCAGAGATGTTGATGGCGATGAGTGAAGAGCTCAGGGATTTTCTTATCTGCAACACAGTGAGATGTAGGTTAGGCCTTCTGAAACATCCACAGGCTCAGCGTTTGTGGATTTAAAAATGGGTCTGACATCACTTACCCCTCCATTAGCCCACGGGTCGAGGTCTCCGTTGGAGAAAATGATGTTGCTGGCTGTGGAGAGAGCTGGGGAGAACAGACCTTCATTACAGGACAGCTACATCATGCTGAACTGCAGAGAAGCACAACAGAATTCCTACTCTGACAGGCCAGAATGGTGCATAATTATCAGGCATAACTGGTCCAGGGACAGCATACCCATACCCAGCCCTATCTAGCCCTAACTATCATGGGGCATACAGAAACTGATCTAGGGTCAGTGAATGTTGCTGTCCCCCAGCCTCAAGAAACTCAGCAATGCCATAAGAAACACAAAATATTCAGTGCAATAAGAATAATGGCAAACGGAAGACTATAATGGTTTTGTTATGAAAACACGTGTATTTCGATAATTTCACATTTGAATGTTCTTTGGTTTCCAAGAATATTTTAATCAATTAACAAGCCCCCCCCCCCCCCCCCCCCCCAACAAACTCACTAGTTTTTTCTGTGTGAATAATGACTCCCCGCAAATGTGTCAGCATTGTATCCCATTATGTTCGGAGAATGCATAATGTCAGTGAATTATTTCAGATAGAATCCTCATGCTCTCCATTAATACTGATGACAGAATAAAAGCTCGCCCTCAAATTTTCATTAATCAACAAGCACTTTAGCACACTCCGGTAATCGATGAGCGGTCAGGGTGGGACACTGAAACACTACAGGCAGGGGCTCACCGTCTCCCCAGTACTGGGTTTTGAGCCAGCCGGGGCGGGGCAGCACGCCCCACCTCTGAGCGCAGTAACGGGCGCGGTCGTGCTCAGTGAAGGGCAGGGGCGGGAACATGTCGGTGACGTTATTGCTCTCGTAGCACAGCTCGATCTCTGTGCAGGCCTGAGGGTGGGGGACAAAAAAAAAAATCACGCACACATCAGAAGCGAGATTATATTTTGCTTAATCCCTCTCAGATAGCCACTTCTGTTCCAGCACTGTAATGTCTTTGTGTTCAAGTCTGTTAAATTATAATTCATTAGCTTTGCAGACACGTTTAGGCAGGGCAAAGTACTCAGGCTGCATGTTTAACTATCCATTTCTGAAGATGGATATTTATTAAAGCATTACATTATTACATTATTGTCATTTAGCAGACGCTTTTATCCAGAGTGACTTAAGATGGATAGGCTACCATTTTTACATTTTATCAGCATGGAAAAGAGGTCGAAACTGTACGCTGTTTGATGTCAAGTTCATCATTCATCACATCACATTATTGTCATTTAGTAGATGCTCGTATCCAGAGCGACTTACATAAGTCACAATTTTTTTTCATGTTTTCCACACATACAGCTGGATATTTACTAAGGCAATTGTGGGTTAAGTCCCTTGCTCAAGTGAACAGCAGCAGGGAATTAAACTGCAACCTTTCAGTTACGAGCCCTCCTCCTGACCATTACACTACATTGCCACCCACATATACCATATGCTGCCCAGACATCATGCGGCAGGATGCAATGGCTGTGTCCCAGCTGAAAAGCTCCTGAAACCTGAAAGCTCCTTACAGCTTCCTGTGTCTGACCGCTCCGTCACACTGCCGGTTTGCAAAGCAAGAGTGATGGAGACCTCTGTGATACGTACCTGGTAATCCCAGGCCTGGCTATTGGGACCCAGTCCGCAGCCGGTGGGGTCTGCACATTCCACGTACAGGGTGTAGAGGTCAAAGCAGCTCAGCTCACCCGTGGAATTATACACAATTCCTGAAGGCACAAACCACAACGACGGTCACCTGTGTTGAAGTGGCACTGGGACAGTGAAAAACAGATTGATTTACTGCAAAAATTACACAGGACTTACATGGAGTGGGGAAAAAAGACATTTCATTGGTTTTGGATTATGGGGATTTTAGGAAAATAATCCTGAATACCTAGGATCATGTGCTTTGAAAGAGTATTTTAAGCGCAAAACAGAGGCAGCAGATTGGATGACAGGCTTCACACAGAGCGACATGGGAGCCCTCGCCAATGAGCCAATGAGGTTAGGGAGGGGTCTCCAAGGCAACCGAACGCCATGTTTATGTGGGAAGATCGGGCGGAGAGGAAGCGGCACAAGTCCAGACATGTTCAAGGCGATCGGTAAAACCTGAGTGAGGGGTGAATGTCTGAGAGAGTGTGTGTGTGTGTGTGTGTGTGTGTGTGTGTGTGTTCTTTGAATTCCTCCCGTGACAACCACTGTTTGTGGCAATAGGACACAATGATAACAGCTTGGTCACAGAGCTCACAGTGGGAGTATTCACACAACTCCGACAGGTGCCAGAACTACTGCCACGCACAGCAGCGGTACTCAGCAAGTAAAGCAGCGGTGCTCAGCTTCACTGCAGCAGAGGGGTCTACAGCAAGCTGGGGAGACCCAAATTCTTCCTCCTCTACCCTCCATCATCATCACCACCACCACCACCATCATCATCATCATCACATATCCGACCACTTCGGCATTTCAGAAAACTGAAATGCACATTTCTGAATGGATCTAAAAACAATCAACAATCTTCCACTTCAGAGAAACTGCAGGTAAGAGGTTGAGCAGAGGACTGTGGGTGCTGAGAGTGAAGCTTATTCAAGCTGAGGCCAATCATATGGAGGCAGAGGAGGGAGTGATGAAGGGGAAGGGGAAGAAGCTGGAGTCAGACTCCCACCCATCCCACCTGCTGAGAGGGGTGGGTGCGCTGTGGCAGCAGGGGGCGCTGTGTGACGTCACCCTGGAGGCGGAGGGGGTGCAGTTCCACGCGCACAGGGTGATCCTGAGCTCCGTCAGCAGCTACTGCCGCCTGCGCTTTTCGGGGCTCCCCCCTTCCTCGGGGCCACTGCGGCTGCAGGGGGTCAGCGCCCGGGGGCTGGAGCGGGCGCTGGGGTTCGTCTATCGCGGTCACCTGACCGTAACCATGGAGACGGTGGAGGACACTCTCCAGGCGGCGCGGGTCCTGCTCCTCAGAGAGGCAGTGAGGCTCTGCCTGGCCTTCCTGGAGGCCAGCCTCACCCCAGAGACCTGCCCCCGGATCCTGGCCCTGGCGCGGCGGCTGGGCCCCTCTCAGCTCCGCAGCCGGGCGCTGGCCTACCTGTGCGGACACTGCCAGGGCCTGCTGAGGGACCCCGCCCTTCTGCCGGAGCTGGACCTGCAGGACCTGCTGGAGCTGCTGGCCCGCGAGGACCTGGGGGAGGTCGGAGAGCCAGACCTGCTCCGCGGTGCCCTCCGGTGGCTGGAGCACCGCCCCGAGAGGCTGAGCCACGCCCGCCAGGTGCTGAGCAAGCTGCGTCTGGCCCTGGTTCCGCCCGAGGTGCTGCTGGAGGAGTTGGGAGAGCGCCCCCTGGTGTGCGCCGACCCGCACTGCTTCCGTTTGCTGCGGGAGGCCCTGGACTACCACGCCCGGCCCCTGGAGCAGCCATCCCTGCAGGGCCCCTGCACCACGCCCCGTGGGGCCACGCCCTGCCTGCTGGCCCTGGGGGGTCGCACGGCAGGGAATCGGGTGTGCCAGGAGGTGTGGGCAGCCCACGAGGGGGGCACAGACTGGGGGAAACTCGGGGAGATGGAGACCCCGTTGTACAACCACTGCTGCGTCGTGCTCAACAACTTCCTCTTTGTCCTGGGGGGACAGCACAGGTTCGACCCATCCGGGAGCGAGCCGACCAACGAGGTGAGCCCAATCCCTCCCATGTGACCAGACAGCCGCATGGTGGTGCCTGGTTACAGGGCACATAGAATATTCCCTGTTATAGGGGTTGTGTGTATTTTGAAACACTATAAACCTTATATTAGAAATGCAATAACAAACTGAATATAAATACAGTGTTACATTAGCCTGTTATTTGTCTCTTTCAGTTCAATTACTTTAAATTACTTGGGTACAGCTGTTTTCAGCTCACACATTTAGTTATTTTTGCCATACACTGCTAAACACCCGACAGCTACCTGTAACAAGAGCAAGCCATGTGTAACCCCTCAGAGCAATGTCTGTCTGATACTGCCTCTCCCTGTCTGTGTGTTCAGGTGCACAGGTACGACCCCCGGACAGACACCTGGCTACAGGTTCCGGGGATGCTAGAGAGAAGGACCCGTTTCCACGCGGATGTGCTGTTGGGGGGGCTGGTTGCCGTGGCGGGGGGGGTGTCTCTGGGGAAGCTGACAGCCAGCGTGGAGAGGTACACCCCTGGGGGCAGCCGATGGGAGCCGGCCGCCCCCCTACCTGTGTCTGCGGTGGACCACGCTGGCACCACTCACAAGGGGATCCTCTACATCTCAGGTAACGGACCATGTACGGACCAGGTAACATCTCAGGTAACACACCATGACCGGACCAGATAGCATCTCAGGTAACACACCATGCTCACCTGTAGCCCATACACCACACCCAGCCACCTACACATCCCTACAACCTACACCCACCTGGCTACAGGTAGTAGTCATCTGACTATAGCCCTCTGCACACAGACTATGGAAGTATTTAAAAATCAAATTGCAGTATTTAAAAACTCTTTTCAGTTGCTCTAAACTGTATTGGCTAAACCAGTGTTTCTCAATCCTACCCCTGTCCTGCATATCTTCTGTCTTTGCTCCAAACACACCTGATTGAAATGACTAACATGCTTTTGATTAAATCAGGTGTGCTCAGCTAATCAAAAGTGCCAATGATGAGTTCAGTCAGGTAGGTAGAGCAGGGAAAGATGGAAAACGTGCGGAGCAGGGGGGCCCCAGGAGCAGGATTGAGAATCAGTGGGCTAAACCCATGTGTTTATATTTGGACACATTTCTATTTATAAACAATTACTGCTATGTCAATATTACCTGAAATTTACAAAATCAGCAACAGTTTGCAAACCCAGGTCCTCACCAAGGTCCTCTCTCCCATTGGGCAGGGGGATTCTCTGGGGGTAAGACACTGAGTGACCTGTACAGCTTCCTGCCCCGCTTGGGATGCTGGGTAATTAACAAACCCATGACCTTCCCACGCTGCGACCATGGAATGGCCGCAGTAGAGGACACCATCTACTGCATTGGAGGGAGAACCCTGAACAAGGTACAGGAAACCTGAGTGGTTTCGGTGTGTCCTCCTCATGGAAGCTCTTTGGAGTCACAGTGTCTCGTTTGAGTGCGTCATCCTTATCAAAGCTCTTTGGGGTCAGAGTTTCCCAAAGTCACTCACGTCAGAAATGGGACAGCAAAGTATTTTATGTTCTGGCTCATATAGTCAAAATTCCGGAGAATTTCAGGGGGGTATTCAGGTCCTGCATGACCTACATTTACATTTAGTCATTTGGCAGATGCTCATATATATAAGTGCATACAGCAAAGCCCCATGAACAACAGCACATTCAGAAAATGTCAGGCCACATCAGAGTGTGTGACAGTACATCACACAGTGTATTATGGGTCTGAACGGAACTCAACTTCACTTTCCAAACTCGGGGAGTGCAGGTATGCTCCATAAGTGTGCTTGGTGTACGTTGTCACTTTTGGCTTCAGAGACACGTCGTTACTGATTGATCTTGCCCTTTGCCTCCGGTCTGTGTCCCGTCACTCGGTGACCAAGCAGCTGTCCCATTTCAGACACAGGAGTGGGTCGACGTGAACGAGATGGAGTTCTACCGGCCGGCAGTCGACCAGTGGACCACGGTGAAGGTGTCGGCACTCGGGTGCAGCCAGTTCGGCCTGGCGTGCAGCGGTTCTCGGCTCTACATCACCGGTGGGGGGTCGCTGCGCTCCCAGACCAAGTCCCCTAGGGTGTTCGGCTACTCCAGCCAGGACAGGAGGTGGGAGATGCAGGGTGCACTGCCCCTGGCCCTGGTGGACCACCAGGCCTGCACCCTCTCCATCCCCGGGCACACCCTCTGCAGACTGAGGGCCCAGGACCCACCCTGCCGCCCCTCCTCCCCTGGGATATCCACCCTCAACCTGTTTGTGGTGGATTGAGGGGGGGGGGGGGGGGGGGGGCGGGGTATATCACCAAGCAAGGCTTCATAAACCCTGGAGTGGTGCTGATCTGAACCAATCGGAATGCTTTCATTTATACAGTTAAACTCTCCCATTGGTTAAAACGTGTTACATTACTTACCCACAGTGTCTCTGAGGGCATGGAGAAGATCAGCCCCACTCAGCATGGTGTCGCACGCCACCTACAGGAGACCAGAAGAAAGTGCACTTACTGCAGTATTTCAGCTAATGAGGCAGAAATCATTAATACTTCCTGTCAATCATGTAGACTCAGGCAGGACCAGCCAGTGGGAGGCAGAGATGGACTTTTCTGATTATATTCACTTCATGAATAGTTGCCAATCAACCACAATCTCAAATGTGCACAGTATAAATGTGCTGACACTTGCATTTCATTTGATTAATTACTCACATTATATTGCTTGTTAAACAAAAATTACATGCATTGAATATCCCATGCTGATTTGCTGGACTAATGAGGCTTTTTCCCCACACAGACAGATGAGCTGTCAGTGGAAATTCTCTTTGGGGATGCTGCCAGTGAGGTGCTGCTGGACTCTGTCCAATGGGCTTCTCCCACTGGTGTGCGGTACCTTGACCGGATTGGCTGGCATGCTGCCCATGAAGTGGGTGCTGTAGGGGTAGTCCAGCATGGCCATCAGGGTGAAGGCGTTTCGGAGGAAGCCCTTCAGCTGTCGCATGTCTTTGGCGGTCGCCGGGGTCTGGCACAGGGAGAAGCCAGACTGGATACGCTCATAATCTGTGAGAGAGGAAGAGTCTGACTACAGGACTGACTATAGCCTGAAGAGGACATTAGCAAGGATTGATACGTTTATCTGAGCTGGTTATTTACCTACGACCTAGAGTTAAGTGATCACTATGTCCACTTCAGTCTTGAATGATCCATTTTCTTGCTCCTGTACAAATCCTGGCAGGTTATTCCTACTTATAAATCTGTGTGTAAGGATATGCTTTCTAATCTCAATGTGTGAACTTCACTTCTAGCTATTTTTACCTGTGAAGTATGGTTCTTTTATGGTTCTTTTCACAGAACTCACCCAGAAATAGAATCTGCTGTCAACCTTAATAACCCCCTTTAAAATATAAACTACCTCAGTCAACTTCTCTTTATTTTCTCAATACCTTCAACAGCTTTGTAATAGTGTGGGCAGCAAAACAAGAACAAGAACAGATCAGCAAACATGACATGAAGGGATGATTCCCAGATCACACATGTCCACACAGCCTGATTTAAACACTCACTGAGATGATTAAGTATGCAACAGAAGGAAAACATGCAGGCCAATCAGTGCAAGGCAGAGAAATCTCTAATGGCATTTCAAAGGAGACCAGAGAGGCTGACATTCAGGTGTGTTCCTAGTACCTCCCCTCTCGGCCAACTCCTCCAGCTGTCTGAACGCTCCCCGCACAGCATCCATGCACAGAGGACTGTACTGCTTAAAGTCCTGCAGAAAGCAGACAGCCCATTTACAGTTCTGAAGAGGAGAGAGGCATCTAATAAAACTAATGACTTGTACGATTGTTTACACATTCGTGTCTGATCATACCGAGGTCACATCCTGAAAAAACTGACTTGGTTCCCCCATTCCCGCGGTGGACAGGATTGGGGCGCTGGCTGCTAGAGCCCCTGTAACAATGTTGGGGTACCTCAGCCTCATGTAGACACTCAGCATGCCCCCATAACTGTGTGTGTGTGAGAGAGAGAGAGAGAGAGAGAGAGAGAGAGAATCATGCTCTACTTTCCATTTCACTGATGAAAGGGAAGATGACAGACATAATTTTAACTTTTCCAGAACCTTCATCCCACTTGCACTGCATCTGCTTGGCAGATGCTCTCATCCAGAGAGACTTGCATAGCTTACATTTTTTACATTTTATCCATTTACATTACATTCATTTAGCAGATGCTCTTATCCAGAGCAACTTCCAGCACGAAAGCAGTGTATCCGTTCAAGTTGAATGAGGAACGGTGTCAGACCATTTATACAGCGGGACATTTATTGAGTTAATTCAGGTTGAGTGCAAAACCCAAGGGCAAAACAGCAGTGCCTCACCTTGGAATCAAACCCGCAACCTTCGGTTTACAAACCCTGTTCTTTACCACTGCATCACATTACTGCCAGTACTCACCCTATTTTTGTCTCCAAATGTACAAATATGATTTAATGTGTAGATTGGAATGGGATAAATGTGGGGATGGGTAAAATCTCAGATTTGGAGCAGACATTGAAATACATGCATCTACAGCATGATCTTTCCCGACAGAAATCATTGTCACTATAGTGCCACCTAGTGGTACTTTCTTTGTATTTGCTTTAAAACATTGGATACCTCTGACAGTTTGGAAAGTAGGATGTTGTACATTAGAACACTTAAATTGTTTGCTGTAAAAAATAGCAAAAGTTCAATCATTCAAATATGTTTTTATACTGAAAGAAGACTTCATGCTTCAAGGCAGAACAGCAGAAAAATTCACTGACAGAACAAAAATTACTGAAAGGTATATACAACAGATACAAATGAATGAGTCTGTAGTAGTTCTTACTGAAAAGGTGAGGAGAGGAAAAATAATTACTGAATGAATGAATCAATAAAAGGTTTCATCAGATAATAAATCTGGCTCATTGCCTAGTTTCATGCTGTTAGCCCTTGCAGAATGTAAAGGGCCACTACAGTGATCAGGCCTGGCGGCCTTCCACAGCCAAGGAGCCCTCACCTGCCCCCAAACACGATGACGGGACACTCCTGGCACCCCTGCTGCGCCTTCAGCTCTGTGATCATCAGGGCGTAGTCCGCCAAAGCCTGCTCGACGGTCAGCAGCCCCACCCGCGGGATGCTGAAGGACTCGTCTCCGAACGGGAGCGACTTGCCGTAGTATCTCTACAGGAGAAGGAGGAGGACCGCGGGGGTTAGGTTTGCATGCTTCAGTGCAGCGGGTCGACGTCTGCCACAACAACACACGAAACGCGAGCCGCACTGTGCGCACCAGGGTGTCAGGTTACACGCGTGCAGACTCGCTGTAACAGCCGCTGCGCGGATAATGCAACATAAAGATCCAGTTATGGCCTAACTAGATATCTCCTGCATCAGCAGAAACTGCACTATGCCCAAACACTGTGCATAGGCAACACGAAGTGTTTCGGTGTCACCGTCACCGTCACATGATAAACACACACACACACACACACACACACACACACACACACACACACGGAAGATTCTTACATGCTCAGCAAATATGACCAGGGCTCCCTGCACCGCAGCCAATTCGAGGATAAAGCCCGAGTTCAAAGCAAATTCGTAGATGTCCCCCTCATTTCCAGTGTAGAAAAAGATGGGGCCGTGGCCCTTCTTCCAGTACTGATCTAGACAGGAACACAAACACAGCATGAAAACAATGGGCAGGCTGATGCTTGGCGCAAGCACTTTCAAAGAGGAAGTCTGAAAGAAGCAGCACTGAATAACCCATAAAGTGCCTCGATTTTAATTACTGCCTTTTAAAATGCAGAATAGCAATTTTGAACACTCACTTGAGATTAAATACCTCTGGTTGAACGTGCCATTGCCATTGCTGTTAAAATTGAAGTGATCCAGGACTTGGGTGAAATATTCCTCTTTGAAACCGGGTTGTGGGTCAGTTTTGACCCGAGAGACGGCGTGTCTATCCCAGTTACTCTGTCAACATATAATGTAGAAAAAGGTTGAGCTACACTCTGCATTTATACTTCCAAGTTAACACAACTAACTTCTGAACACCATTATCAGTAGCTACATGTAAGTAAACCGTCTAAATAAAGAAAAAAACACTAGCACGAATGACTCGTTTTGAATATCTGACATAATGAGGACCGGTTCAGCATTGAAGTTGCTGGACGAGTTATAGATAGTTTCCCATGCATAGCTAGCTAGCTACCGCGCTAAATACATACACAGTCAGCTCATCTTGGCCTTGGTGCAAGTGATCAAACACAGCAACTACTGTTGCAAATTAACTGTTCGACACATATAAATGATCTCACCTTTGTTCCTTTGGATACCTCGTTATCTTTAGCAGATTCCCTTTGATTAAACACAGAATTAAATTCTTCGGGCGAGCGGATCAAAAGAGCGTCAGTGAGCTTCTTTAAAGCCGACTGCCTGTTAGGAAACCCACTCGTACAACCATTTAAACATACGATCAGTGTAAAGCTTAAAATAAAGTGCCGAATTGCCATTTTAAAAGTCAAAACAGCTGGCTAGATCGCCTATCCGAAAAGTGCAGCAGTACCGTAAACAGACAAGAGACAGGAGTCACATGACTTCAAGGGTCCATCGGTCACGTGAACCTGTCTTCACGTGACAGAGACGTATACGTGCGGGCCAGCTATAGGCAAGGTTGCCAGATTACGATAAAATACTTTATTTCCGCGTGATCACCGTGGAAAGAAATTTAACTGGGCAGTTAAACTAGGGGGATTTCAGGAACATTATCTTCCTTGTGTTGTCTTTTAAATACGGATTTTACAAATTGGGTGGTTTGAGACGGAGATTGGATCAGCGGGCCATGGGAAAGAGGATCAGTGTGTGAATTACCTTATTATAATTTATTTCTTTTTGCTGGAGTTACAACTGCTTTAAAGTGTTTATTGCTTTAATACATGCTTCTCTTTGCGTGCTAAACATTTCCTTGCTCTCGCTTTACACAGCTAAAATAAATAATGAAACTTAAAATAGTTCAATAAAATGCTGATTTAAACTGAGATTTCAAATATTTATCATGTCATTCCACAATAAAGGATTAATAAAAACTGCCAGGATTTCTCGAATGCCTTTAATATATAGTCATATGGTAAACTCAAAACAGATTCAAGCAACATGTTCAGGTAAACAGACAAACACGAACACAGACAAGAACGCCCAGGTATGACTTCAATCACAGAAAGTGCTGTAACGCACTTATCTGCTCTCTACCGGGAAGACTAATAACGGACGCAGGTAATTACACTGACGCATCAATATGATACATTAGCTCCTTTGTACAAGCAAAAATATTTCAGTTCGACAAGAATTAATTTAACGTTAACTCACAAGCAGGCGGGAGAATGTTAGCATTATTCTCGCCATGTGGAAAATTGTAAGACACGCCCAAACATGGGGGGTTAGGGGGGTCACAAGACCATTCCTGAGTGTGTGCATCTGTATGTGAAAAAGGAGCACGGTTTCTTCATCGAACTACCAGCTGACTGATGTCCAGTTATTTAATCCAGTGTTTCTCAACCCTCTCCTGGAGTACCCCCTGCCCTGCATGTTTTAGATCTCTCCCTGCTCCAACACAGCTGATTCAAATGATCAACTCATTATGAACTCCTGAAGCTGCTTAATAACAAACTGATAACAAACAAGCAGGGAGAGATCTAAAACAGGAGAGGGTTGAGAAACACTGATTTAATCAATGAAGTGGTAAGCAGGCGGATGTTTCAGACACGGAGATCCCTGGTAATAATTAATTCTCCAGGAATCAAATTATGGAAATTTTCTCATTTCTCTGTGACCTTGTGACCTAACCACACAGACGCTTAGTTTCACCAAAAGGTGGATGTCCCCTGTCACAGTGTAAAGATCTCCAGATGAAATACACTCAGACTAAAAAAACCTTCCTCCAATAAAGGCACATTCCAAAGGCCAGAACCAAAATAGTTCATTTTGCCCTCTTATCAAAACGAAAGCGTCCCACTTCCTACAGCCTTATTATGGTTTTCGTTTTTGAAAGTGAACTGGACACATGTTGGACATTTCATTTGAATCCTGCTGTCATTGACATCTTTATTTTTTAATTAATTTAAATGACTTTCTTAAATATAGTGCTTATACATTTATTGTATTTATTTTTGTTTGCATTTAATTGCTAAAACCCATTACTACTGTATTGACTGTCTTGAATACACCAGAAGCACCATAGATATAAAATATATTGTTTATTATTTTCTGTATGGGAAAATTGACCAGCCAAGGTGGGCTAAATGTTGTTTTCAATAGGGCTCATGGCTGGTTCATTCTACTCTCTGTTGCATTGAGTTCTAAACTGTCGTCCTTTTTCTGTCTCGTTTCCCGCTCTCCCGCTCTGCAAAGAGCACATTTCCTGAGCCAGGGGTCAAAGATCAGTATGATTTCATTTCTGAATGTTTCCTTATAGTAACTGTCAATGGAAATGACGATGTCTTGTGTTCACTGATGGGTGTGTGTACCTGACTTTTCCACAATGAGTCAGTGCTCCTCTCTCTCTCTCTCTCTCTCTCTCTCTCTCTCTCTCTCTCTCTCTCTCTCCTTTCTCTCTCCCTTTCTGCTTCCATCTCCTTCTCCTCTTTTTCCTTCTGTCTCCCTAATCACTTCTCCCCCTCTCTTTCCCTCTCTTTCCTTCTCCCTTTCTATTTCCAGCTCTATCTTTCTCTTTTCCTCCCTCTGTCGGTAGGACGTGTGCGTGCTATTCTCTCTGACTCCAGGTGTAATTCCAGCCTGCTCTGTCCCCACCCCCCTCCTCTTTCAGGAATGCGACTGCCACTTCCTGGTCGCTCACTGTCTCAGGGTGTCAGTGCTGACACTGCTGCCTGCTTCACCGTGCTCTTCACATTCCTGTTCCAGCCTGCTAAGCAGATCACCTGGAGCACCTGTCTGCGGACTTCCACACTACCTACGGCTGGTCGCTCCGCACCTGTCCGCAGAACTTCTCTTTCAATCCCCACTGAGACTGTCACCTCAGCTGGGCACTGTGGTAAGTACCAGTTAATGTGTTACCAGACCTGCAAACACCTGTGCAAAGCTTTCTTCTAAGAAAGAAAGATGTAAATCATTTAACTTGTAAGCAGCATGTAGGTGAAGACCCTTTCCTTATTATGTATTGTAAAGAGAGTATTTGATGGAGTGAAGTGATTACTTAACCTCTGCAATTCCAATCCAGTATTTTACATCTTATTTGTTTAAATTAAAAATGAATTTTAAATGCAAGGGATGGAAGTAAAAAAATACTAATTGTGTCATCAACAGTGTGTTAACCAGAAATTCAAGCTGTATGCATTTGAATATATTTTAACGAGGCGTTCCCTTGTTTCCTGGCCAAATTCATACATTTTGGCTTGCTGGATCTTGTCATCTAATCATTAATATTCCACTTTGTAACTCTCTTCCTCTCCACCTCACCTAGGGTGTGCATTTGAATTTAATCGTTTTCCCTCTGAGGGCAGCATCAGAGGATTATAGGATTACCCGGCTGTGTGATTTCGGATCATCTGGCACCTGGAGTGCAGTTTTTAGTAAGCCCTGTTCCCCTGTCTCAGAGCCATGCTGTATACGGAGCTGATCCGCCTGTGGGACGAGGCGGTGCAGGCCGTGGACTCGCGTGACTGGCAGGGGGCGCTCTCCAAACTGTCCGAGATCACAGAGCCCACGTCCCGCACACTGTTTGTCAGCGCCTGCGTCTACCTCGCCCTGGGCCAGCTGGAGCCCGCCATCAAGGTGAGAGTGTGTGTGTCTGTGTGAGTGTGTGTTTGTGCACGTGTGTGTATGTGTGTTTCAGTGTGTGTGTCTGTGTGAGTGTGTGTTTGTGCACGTGTGTGTATGTGTGTTTCAGTGTGTGTGTGTTTGTGTATGTGTGTGTGTGTGTGTGTGTGTGTGTGTGTGTGTGTGTGTGTGTACTTGTGTTTCAGTGTATATGTGTGTGTGTGCTTCTGCACGTGTGTGTATGTGTGTTTCAGTGTGTGTGTGTTTGTGTATGTGTGTGTGTGTGTGTGTGTGTGTGTGTGTACTTGTGTTTCAGTGTATATGTGTGTGTGTGCTTCTGCACGTGTGTGTATGTGTGTTTCAGTGTGTGTGTGTTTGTGTATGTGTGTGTGTGTGTGTGTGTGTACGTGTGTTTCAGTGTATATATGGGTGTGTGTGTGTGTGTGTTTGTGTTTGTGTTTGTGTCTGTGTATGTGTGCGTTTGTGTCTGTGTCTGTGTATGTCTGTGTTTGTGTGTGTGTGTGTGTGTCTGTGTCTGTGTGTGTGTGTGCATATGTGTGTGTGTATGTCTGTGTTTGTGTCTGTGTGTGTGTGTGTGTGTGTGTGTGTGTGTGTGCGTATGTGTGTGTGTATTTCTCATGGTGCTGGCCCACTCTCACCCCCCCAGGCTCTGGACCAGGCCATCGCTAAGGATGAGCGGCTGGCAGTGGGCTTCTTCCAGAGGGCGGGGGTACACATGCTGGCAGGCAGGTAAGACTGATCTCCCACACAGGTGAGGCAGGGCAGTGATCTCCCACACAGGTGAAGCAGGGCAGTGATCTCCCACACAGGTGAAGCAGGGCAGTGATCTCCCACACAGGTGAAGCAGGGCAGTGATCTCCCACACAGGTGAAGCAGGGCAGTGATCTCCCACACAGGTGAGGCAGGACAGTGATCTCCCACACAGGTGAGGCAGGACAGTGATCTCCCACACAGGTGAAGCAGGGCAGTGATCTCCCACACAGGTGAAGCAGGACAGTGATCTCCCACACAGGTGAGGCAGGGCAGTGATCTCCCACACAGGTGAGGCAGGGCAGTGATCTCCCACACAGGTGAAGCAGGACAGTGATCTCCCACACAGGTGAAGCAGGGCAGTGATCTCCCACACAGGTGAAGCAGGACAGTGATCTCCCACACAGGTGATGCAGGGCAGTGATCTCCCACACAGGTGAGACAGGACAATGCACTTATAGCACAGGGGTAGGGAGGGGCTTTGTGTACTCCTTTGCGTGTGGACAAAGTTATGTGGACAGACAAGGTGGTTTATGGCAGTTTATGTGAAGCCTTTTTATCTGTGTTTGCTGCACCTGTACTCAGTCAGGATGTGTGAAGTGCTCACCAGCAGAGTGGACTGTCACACCATTCACAGCCTCATCGGGCAAAACAATTATGCCCGAATGACCAAAAACCCACCCAGAACAGAAACTGACAGCTAAGCCGAGATCTGAAAGGTATTGAGGGTTTGAGAAGATACTTGTTAAACTGAATCTGTGCTGCATTGAGTCTGCATTTAAATCTTGACGGGAAAGACTGAAACCAACATCCCAATCAAACCCAATGGGCCATCACACACTCTCAATACTGAAACTCTGTGGGTGTAAATTCCCATGGCATCAACAAAGGTCTGCTGGCAGTTTTCACCAATCACACCTATGGTATGAGAATTACCACAGGGTTTCACTGGGCTGGTCTAGCTGGAAGTGGATGAATTGACATTTTATATCCTTTTCTAGTCTTAACGAACAACAAACAACCTTGGTAAAATTCATCCCCCCCCCCTTCTATGACGCCTAAGGCATTAATACTGAGCATTAATGTTTCTGACCTCACAGGATCTACCCATGTCTACACACCACTATCATTCTTCTGATCACAGCTTGTTGTTTGATATGGAAAAGTTAAGAGAGATAAAGTGAAGTGGTTTGATTAGCCAATAGGGCAAAGTCCTGTTGCTTGACCCAACAGAAAAGTCCAGTGTAGTGATGGGGACACTGTGGTGTAGGAGACGCCATGTTTTCATCACGTTCAGGGCAGGGACGGTGCTGGCTGGAATCTGGTTTTTGGTTGAGCAGGAATGCCGAATTTTGATTCCAGTGCATTGCATTGTGGGTAATTTCCTGTGCCGCTTCTCCGCAGGCTGGAGGAGGCCATGAGCGACTGCATCTGGGCTCAGCAGCACATGAGAGGGAACTCCGTCATCGACTACAGGCAGCTGGGTCTCCGCTACAAACTCCATGGCTGGCAGGTTAGTTTTACCCCCACAGAGGGGTGTGGTAGGAACAGGTGGTGTGGAGCACAGTGGTGAGGAGCAGGTGTTATAATCCAAAGCCCGCTGGCAGGTAGGGAACCTTCTCCAGCTGTGTAAGTGATATGAAAGCTATAGAAGATGCTCAGCTGCCTTTAAGGAAGTGAATAAATGAAAAAAACAATTCAACATTCTGCATCATGGCAATGTAGTGGTCAAGGATGTGTAAAATTCTGAGCTGTGGAGGTTGCTATGCATCCATTAAGCAACAAACCATGATGTAATTCACAGTCACCTTGTTTTAGGCATGTCTTGAATGTGCAGTAAACAGTGATCACTTTTGCTTTCCTTTATGCCAGTATTGTGACTGTAAATTTGAGCGACAATAATCACCTGGGAAGTTCCCGTGGACAATGCCCTATTGACAAAGGAGGAAAAATCGGGGCCCAGAGATACACAATGCTCTTGTGTTTGTCACAAGGGAGATAAGACATAGCCAGCATTCCTCACGCCTGATTTTAAACTGCACCGTGGCAGCTCAAACTGGTCGAGTGACTTTTGTTAATGTAAGCGTGTCTGTGTGTCAGAGAGAGGGTGGGTGTGTTGGTTTTTGTTTTTTTGGCTGTTTGTGCCTATGAGCGGGAGTCACCTGGATGGGTGTGTGTGCATGTGTGTGTGTTTTGTGTGCTAGTACACCCAAGACAGAGAATACAATAAAGGACAGCATTCACTCTCGGACAGAACAGTATTACAGGATACAAAGAGGATGTTTTCACTGCAACCGTAGTTTTTGTAAGGATCTGTTTCCTGGTTACTCAAAGATGAAGAAATCACCCATTCTGTCTTTGAGGCTGCAGTGTTGCATAACAGACAGTTACCATTAGCAAGCACTTTATCCAGCTGTAACAGATTGTTTTTAAAGTTGATCAAAGTGAGGTAAACACAGAGGATCAACAGCGTGCTTCGACAGACTGTTAGCTAATGTTTGTCTCTCCCTGGTGGACAGGTCTTGTATAATGCAGCGGCTGTCCACTGCAGGATGGGTCTCTGGGACAAAGCCATCAACCTGCTGGAGGGAGCCTCACAGGAGAAAGGTGGAGGACGAGGGGGTGCCCTGGAGGCGGCCCTGGAGAGTGTCTCTGTAAGTGCTGAGAATCAGAGGCTTTTCATTTTCTCTTAAACAGCAGCCCTCTGTCATTTGGCTTCCTCTTCTGCTCTCCTTCTTTCTCCACATTGTACGTGCTTCTCATCAGCCCTTCATCTGAATTCATTTGCATTTTATCATATCTTTGAATGCTGTTAAGTTTGGTCCCATTAATGTGACAGTCAAAGTCAAAGTCTAAATATACACCCACACTGACAAACATAAATATATTGCTCCACTTAGAAGTTTTCACCCTGTCCCGTTCTCTCCCTTTCCTCCTCCGACTCTCTCGTTATATCTCTCTCCCTGATTCCCCTTTCCCATTCTCCTTTCCTTCAACTCTCCTTCACGTTCCCCCCCTCCTTCTGTCCCTCCCTCTCTCTCTTCCTGTCTTTCTTCCTCTCTCTCTCTGCCTCCCCCACAGAGACGCGAGGTGCTGGCCCCCCTCCTGGTGCCAGAGGGGGAAGTATTTCGCCCCAGGAAACAGGATGTGGAGCAGCTGCAGCAGAGAGACTTCCTGGGCAAAGCCAAGGTGCCGTCACGGGGGGTGTGCCGAAGCTTTCCCTCACACCTGCACAGAAAACCCATCTGTGGAATTAGGGTCTAACAAGAAATTCAAGGGTTCCTTTCACTCACACCTGTAGATGCCAGCACAAATAGATGTGCCCTGAGCAATCATGCAGGTGGCTAGTACAGGCCAAGGGGTATGTGGGTCCTCTGAGCACGCAGACTCACGCTTTTAGCATCTTATTTCACCTCTACCTCTACAGACCTGTGCCTGTGTCACACTGTGTCCTGAACACTGAGGGACCTTGTATGAACTCATTGTCTTTCATATCTCAGGTCATTTCCTCCATAATTCCCAACGATGACTTTGGTGGTTTTGAACCACTCAGGCTGCAGGTAAGGACACTTTCATCAGTGGATGGCACCCTCACCTGGTCTCTGACTCTCTGAAGTCTCTGACTCCGTCTCTGACTCACGTTCTGTCTCTCCCTAGAAACCAGGTTACTACGAGCCCAAGGTGGACGGAGCTCAGTAAGTATGCAGATCGATGTCTGACAGCCTTTTTTAATCCGCAGAGGTGCGTGGGTTTGGCCCAGATTCTTGCGCCCACATCGTCCTACTTACCCTGCGTGAGTGAGTCACGTCATTTCATTTCCACAGGGTCCCGATCAGCTGTGGAAAGTCTGAGGAAAAAACGATCACATTAATCATGATGGTCGTTCAGAGATTTGGGCAAGAGAGTTTTGATCATTGAGTTGGAGAAATGAAACCACGGCAACTAGCAGTCCTCATATGAGTCACCCATTCCAAGCATTCTTTTTCTGGACACCTGTAATTTGATCTCAAATGCACATTGCGTGTGCTTGGATATCTCCTGATTTACTTCTTGACTTTTAAGGCTTTTAAGGTCTTTGGTTACTTTCCCTGCAAACCTCTCTCCTGTTCATTAAATCAAGATCTAAAAGAATGGAGACATTTATCAGGAGACATATTCATAATAGGGGAGACTTTTATTAGCACTTTAAAGTGATTTGCAAGGGATTTCTCTTTTTGCATTATCACAAACCAGCTCTTAAAAATACTCATGAGCTTGCACTTTTGGCTCATTTCAAATGCAAAGGTTTTATGCTTGAAAGTTTTAATGGTTGTATTTACAATCCTAGTATAATCTTATGTCAAAAAATCTACGCAGGAAACTGAATCATGAAAATGTGTCTGCTCATAATTCTCTGCAGGCCGGAGTGCATTTCAGGGGCTCTGAAACACAGCTGAGATGTTCATGGAGTTTTGTGAAAAGGGCTAGTGAAGTTTCTGGTATTGGTGAATATGACGGAAAAGTATTCTATGGACCTCCATTACATTAGATATTGGCTTAACGCAACACTCTCCAACCAGTGCATTTTGTTGCTGTTGTTTTTGTTGTTGTTTACATCCATTTGATGATGACTGGATTTTACGTGTCAGAAGCAATTTAGGCTGAGTGCCTTTGTCATGGGTACAACAGCAGGCTTAAACTCACAACCTTTTGGTAACAGACTACGTCCTCAACTGCTTCCTCACACTGGCACAAATGGGGAAGGGAATGAGGAGATTTACAGGAGTCGGCCTGGTGTTAATACCCCACCATGTTGTTTTGCCAGCTGCTCACAGTGTTTCTTTGTTTCCAGCCTGGTTTCTGATCATTGTGTTGGGTTCATAATCTCCCGGGAAAATTCCTTACTACCCAACAATGCCCCTGTTGACCCCCCCCCCCCCCCAAAAAAAAAATAAACCCACTGTGACCTCCAAAGATACATGCAAATCATCTCAGTCCACTGCACCAGCTGAGACAGAAATTCACACCTGAGGGTTGAGGTTTGGTCTGCAGTCTCCTGATTAGGCCTAGTTAAAGCCTTAAAGCCGTCTCTGTCACTCCGAAAGGGATTCTCGTTACATGCGGCTTCGTGGGACCTACATGGCCAGAAGCCCCGGGGAGCTGACCGTTCCCGCTGGAGGAGTGGTGTTTCTGTTCAGCGAAGGGGGCAGGGATGGCCTCGCCACTGTCTTCTTCGACGGAAAGGTAGGGGGCAGCACTGAGCTACTGCGTGGTTTACAACAAGCCTGAGCAGCACAGGACCTGGCTGGCCACAGTGGCTGTGGGCCTTTGTTGCAACCAGGAGATTTAACTGCCTTGTTCAGCTAATCATTTCCTGGAATGGTCCAGTTTAGCTCAGGGAGCATTCATGGTCTAATGAGAGCTGGAAGACCTGCTGTATTGTAGCTTTCTGGGACTAGAGCTTAAGTGAGAGGGGTTCATGGTCCTGTTTCTTTTGTATGTTTTTGGGTCAAGTGTCAGATTAAAGTTCAGACATATTGTATCAGTCTTTAATATGTCCAATATTTCCTCCTCCATCCTCTCTCACCCATCCTCCTGGCCAGCTCTCCCGTGCAGAAGAGTTTCTGAGTCTCACTGGGAGCTCCTGGTCAAGCAAAGGTTAAATAAATAAAGTAAATCTCTCTCACGCTTCCTCTCCAGAGAGGCCTGCTGCCCATGTCTATGCTGGAGCCTGTGGATGTCACCAGCCTCAAAGGCAAGAAGAAAACAAGGGTAAAGCAGTCCTCTCTCACCCCTCCCCCCTCCTGAATCCTTCAGTCCCTGCGCGTCTCACAGATCTGGGCTGGACTTTGACCTGCTAGACGCTCATTACCAAAATGCTCAAAGCTGGCAACCTTTCAGACCATGCAGGAAGAAACAAAAAACAGGGAATGCAAACATTTGCAGTCAAACCGTGTGTCAATGGGTCAAAGGTTCAGTTTCATCTGGCTCCCAAAGATTCAGCTCAGTGGCGTTTTCTCATTCAGCAGAAGTGTCCTTACATTCTGCGTGAAAATGTTTGTGAACTTTGGTCCCAAACAGCATGCATTAATACAGACTCAAGGCCTCAGTATGTGTTTTTTCTGCATTTTCTGATCCAGTCTTTGACTGAATACATGATTCAGTGTTTCAGTTAGACAGAATTTTATTCCTATTCCTCCCTCTGGGTTTGAAGAGAGAAAAAAGGACGCGCCAGGGGAAAAAAGTTACTGTAATTTAGAACTCCCCAGAATCGCACTGGCCAAGTGCTCCTGTCCCGTGGTTAACTGAGAGGATAATTCTCTTTGGAGCGCAGAGGCAAGGAGACTGTTGGCAATTTTGATCCGGCAGCGATAAGATTTCATATCTGCTTTTTTTACCCCCACTTCTTTCGGTTTTTTTCTGTGAAATAAACCTGGACTGACCAGGGGTGTGCCAGGATGCTAACACCTTTCTGTCCTCCGCAGAGTGTTCCCAATGGGATCCCACTCCCACCAGGCCTAAAGCCTCCCACTCGCCCAAAGGCTCGGCCCAGCCCAGCAGCACCACAGCCGGGTACGTTCAGCAAACTCACTGGCAGAACGTGGGCAGGGACCCATACTTGAGCAATGGCTCATGTTCTCCCCTGATAATAATAATAATAACAATAAGAAGAAGAAGAAGAAGAAGAAGAATGGTATATTAAAAGACAAAACCACATCTATTAGTTTTCAGTATTTTATTGCAATGGAGTACACCATTGGTTTCTATGGTAACAATATGGTGCATTGTGGGAAGTGTTTGTTCTCTGTTTTCTGTTAGTGAAAAGCATAACCTAAATAGAGGTGAGTTGCTGCTCCTATCTTGTCACTACATTATAATGATAATGCCCATGCATCCATGCTCAGCCAATCAGATGATGATCATGATCATCATGATGATGACGATTTCTCTATTTTGTACATCTACTCTGCAGTGTCTCCAAGTCTTGGATCCCCACCTGCCTACACAAGCCATCCGCCCTCCACCACCTCCACCCCACCCC
>NC_050586.1:3175000-3185000 GCF_013368585.1 Megalops cyprinoides
GGGCACTTCGGTTCAGTCATTTTACTGTAATTACTCTTTGGCAGAGCCCAGCCAGAGTCACTTTCTCCCTTACATTAAACTCTCTCGTATTAATCAAAACAGGCTGCTTCCCCCTTGGGTTCTCAATAAATTCCCTCCGCGTTCTTCCCCGATTGGACAAGATCATGTTGGGCTCACCATCACAAAGGCAAAGGCGAGCGATTCAGCTTTGCTTCAGAATGATAGATTCGCAGTAATGCAGGCCCCATTGGAAGAGAACTGGAACTGAGAAGCTAAGGAAAACTGGACATGTTAACAGTGACAGACAAAATCCTCTCACTGGACCCCACGACACGTAGCAAATAAAATGGTGTTTAAAACAAATAAAACTGTCAAAATTTTGAGGCCAGTGATGAACAACTGTATTGTTCAGCTGAAATGCCACATTAAAAATTCAGAACAAGTCTGGGTGTCTGTAAGAATATGGAGCCAGAGCAAACCACACTAGTGTCAATGTCTTTAACACTGACCAGGTTTCTAGAAGTGAGCTTTCTCTCTTTCTCTCTCCCTCTCTCCCTCTCTCCTGCTCTCAGACCATCCCCCCCCCCCCCCCCCGCCACACACCATGTCTAATGAGCTGGAAGGAGAGGTATTACTGAGCTATCATCAGGTATTAGAGTGATGGACAGGGCGAGGGAGAGGAGCTGGTCCCTGACTCTGAAACCAGGAGTGAAGGGATTAATCAAGTCTCGGGAGATATGGTCCACTTCACATGCTCACAGTGATCCGCATGCACACAGACACACACAGACACACACACACACACACACACCGCCATACAGATACTCCCATACACAGATACTCACACCCATACAGAAGGACAGACACACTGACACACACACACTGATACAGGTACACACACTCACAAACACCCGCATACTCACACTGACACAGCAGAACAGAGTGTTCACTCATGGAATTGGACTGTTAGCAAGCCACAGACATTAGCAGACCAGGGGAAAGGGACAGATATCAGTCTTTATCAGTCATGCGTTTCCTCATGTTTTAATCAGGATATGGCATGGTGGAGACAGGCATCACAAATCAATCTCATGTTGGGCGCTGTTATCTTGGAAACCAACACACTATCATTCACTCGGTTTTTAGCCATAAGTTTCACTTTATCCAATGAAAGGCCTGAAAATGAGGAACATAAATGGAGAATGGAAATGGGAAAGCATTGATATGCCGGTGAGGAGATGATAGAAAGCTCTCTGACGTCAGGCCTGAAAAAAATCTCAGTGTATTTTGGTTCTGTAGTGCCAAGCAAAATTGGTCCAGGTAGCTAGCTGGACAGTATCTGACTCCAAATTCACTGGCACTGTCTGGACTGTAATCTGATCAGCCATATATCAGATTCATTTGCTTGGCAGCCGTCCTTAGCCAAAGCAAGTTGCATAGCTCATGTTTTATTCATTTACACAGCTGAATGTTTAACAGAAGAAATTCAGGATAAATAAGGGCACAACAGTGCCAGACCTGGGTTCTGAACCTTTGCATGAGTCCCGTTCCTTAATACCTATGCTACTCTGCCAGCTGCATATCACGAACGTTGTATGATCCTTAGTGGGGGATCTCTCAAATGTCAACGGTCACACCGTTGGAAAAGGAAAAGCCCAGGAAAAGCCCAGAGACGGTTAAGAAGACTAGCCGCAGGTATCAAACATGCAACAAGGTGCTTAGCACTCAATCTCTTCATGAAAGTCGGGGGGACTTGATTGATGATCTATATTTTTAAAGGGATTAATAGAGTGGACTATTTATAACAGCTTTTTTTGTAGTAGAACAAGGAGGCATACAGATAGGTTGTAATTATTTAAAAAAATATATGTTTGTACAAAAAAAAAACATGTTTACTCAGTACTGAAGTCTTATTTCACACAAAAAGTTATGAATGCATAGAAGTACTTACCTAGAGTCACAGTGGAAGTAGAGACTGAGGTAATCTTTGCAATCAGGTTTGAAGTAGTGAAATATTCACCAGAATGATAGATTTGCTGAATGACATGGTCTCCTCAATAATTCTGTTCATTGTTGTCCCTCAGAGAAAATCACAGGAGCACTACTGCAAAATCTGTTAAACTGACCTTTCAAACCCAAACTCTGTGACTGGGTTGGAGCATCCGTTCTATTGATTGCTTTTTTTCCACTGTATATTTTTTCTTACTGTTCAAAGGAGGCACAAGGTGCTTTTTTCTTATGTCCCACAAGATTTCCCAAATTACAGAGCAAATTGCATGCATCGCAAGCTCCACTGGTTGAAATGGAAATTGTTTCCCAGCTCTGGAGTTCAGCTCCCAGCCGTCTGTGGGACTTGTGTGACGTGACAGGGTATGAAGTGTAGGATGTCCTGATCCATTCGAGCTTCCTCCTCTCTTGGTGGACTCAGTCATAAAATATTTTGGTTGCCGTGTAGAATAAGGACGCAGGAAACCTGTTGAAATGTAAAATCTGTATTAGGGGGTGGGTGTTTCACCTTGAAGAACGGATCATTTCTCTGTGCTGACCTTTGGATAATATTTCTGATCTGTGGGACAAGCCCAGGATGCAACGGCCAGCAAGTCTGACTACAGACCAGGAAATTGTAGTGTCGGGTGGTATTGCTTGTTTCATTATTGCAATGAGAAGTGCGAAGCCCGAGAGAATCAAAGAGAAAGTGGTTGGTATTTTCTGACAGCCCCTGTTTTATTGTTTAATAATTTGTCGCTGTGTGGCCGATTGCCTGACACAGTAATTGCAAATTAATGATACCTCCTGTTCGCTCATCTTTAACGGACTCATTTTAAAAAGGGAGAACCAGATGAGGGAGAGGGACCGTGGGGGGGCGAAGGGAGGATGAGGATGAAAGTGTATCTTACAGATGAAGATAGAGGAGAGGACGCATGTCCTTCCCCTTAAGAAGACAGCTGACAAATAAATCTGCTCCTAAACGGCCGAAGGTAAACTGAGAGAGCCGGGAAATGTGGGCAGGAATCCGACAGATCCTTTCAAATCTAACCCCACAGGATTAAGGGCTGCCTGAACCTTGCTGTTATTTACATAGTAATGTGTTCACAGTGAGCATGTGCACACACACACACACACACACACACACACACACACACACACACACACACACAGATACACTCTCTGTATCCAATCTCTCTCTCTCACACACACACACACACACACACACACACACACACACACACGCACGCACACACAGATACACCCTCTCTGTCCTCTCTCTCACACACACACAAACAAACAAATACCCTCTCTCTGTCTCTCCCTTTCTCTCTTACACACACACACACAAACTCTCTCTATTCTCTCTTGCACACACATACAAACATACAAATACCCTCTCTCTGTCTCTCTCTTTCTCTCTCCCTCTCTCTCACACACACACACACACACGCACACACACACTCTTGCACAGACACACATAAAGAGGTGCTCTCCCTACCGCTCCCTCTCTCTCACACACACATACACATCATTCATGAAAGTGGAGTTTGCTCATAAGCCTCTAACTAACCATATTGTTAGCATATAAGTAACAGCATGTATGACCTAGCAAAGTATACCATGAAGAGCAGGAACACATGCTGCGATACAGACGATTTTAACAGTACCTTTGACGAACTTCAAAAATTGTGTTCCTTTAAAACAGTGGGCATCATATTGAAAAGCTCTATCTTTGTATGCTTTGGCACTTCAGGGTCTGCCTTTACCATAATGGACCCATTACGAATGACTAAGCCCTGTTATGTCTGCAGGGGTCAAGCAGTCTGACTCTACAGAAGATGCTAATGAATGCAAGGTCTCACTGCCGCTGCCTCTGCCAGCGTCCTCAAGGTGGTCTTTCGGTCAAACCACTTTTGGGAAAGTTCAGATTTCAGTTATCCATTTTATTTTCCGCCTGGACATGTCTTTCATGTTTCATCAACATATATTTTGTCATGAGGGCATCAGTCAAAGAAAGTGATGTAGAAGCCTCTGTGGAGTGCATGTTGGAGGGTGTGGACAGTGTTTGGGTCACTGCCAAAGGAGCAAATTCCTATCCTTTCACACTCGTCCTCTAAAAAGCAAAACTAATTTATATCAGCAATAAAACAGGAGAAGCTGCCATGGACTGAGACTCTATCTGGAGAAAGTGTGTGACGGAGGGAGAGGCAGGCGTGAATTATTCCTGTAATTTGCTGATGTTACGAGCGCGGCCGTCCAAGTGCCCAGGAATAATAATAAAAAAGGGACACAAATCAATCAAAAAAAGTTAGCGTTTTGGAGAGAGTGAAGCTGTCTCGGCTCATTCTGGAGGAGAAACACATCAAAGAAAACAGCCTCGTTGTAGTCCAATAAAGCAGATAAGGTGAGCCAGGATGACCAGAAATCTCAAGACATGTCCAATTTCCTGTCAAAAAATATGACTGTCGGTAATAGTCATGGAGACCGCAATCTGTTTATCACTATAGAATAATAATTTATCAACTGTGTGGAAATGACTTACCAAAGTGTATTGTATATACTGCCATATAAAATTCGGTTTAATATGGAACAATGCCTTGTGTCAATGTATTTGGATGCCTGCCAGCTCATTATTAATATTAATTAATGAGCCAAGATTTTCATTACAGAGCCATTAATAAGCCTGTTTTACGCAGACAAAAATCCTATAGGTACCATGAGAGCAAGAGACAAAGATTATTCTCCAAGTGAAAGAGACTCAATCACTACAGTGCAAGAACAGGGTCAGATTTAACATTTTTCTCATTACATGTTAAAAAAATAAATATTCTTAAGCCTTCATTTGCTATCAAGGTTCAAGCTTGCAAAGTGGTTGCCCTTTTTGTACTGAAAAACCAACCGACTACCTGATAAGACCACAGCATGTTAAATTGTTAAATTAGATGCAGTAACATATATTTCTCTCCACAGCTGTAGAGCCTAAGCAAAGCTAAATTGCAATTCAGTGCTCAGAGAATTGCATTTGATGTTCCAATTCGTTTCATATTGTTCCACAGCAGTGTGCTGAACTGACTGGGTTTTGTTACACCAATAAAATAGCACTTATAAATAAATTACAGTAAATGAATGTGAACATACTAATAGGGAATTCTCACTTTCCTTCACGGGGTCAGACTTGGGGCTTATGAAATACATAAAGTGAAGATAATCAGTGTAAATTCTGAATGTAGAGACATCATTAACATTATTGCACGTAAGAGGGCTTGTGGATTTCAACTCGTTAGTAAAACAAACATGTCAAATTTCATTTCCTCATTTTAAAGTGGGCTACAGACAGGGGAACAAACAGAAGCATGCTTATTAACTGGAGGCATTTTGTGTTTGTATTTTAACATTCAGGTCCTTTACTTCAAGGTTATGTGCTTTGTGGGTAAGGAGATGCAGCGGTATAGTAAAGGTGTGAGGTTTTACCCTCTTCTGCCATTAACCACAGCTATTTCAGCAAATATCCAGCTGCATAAATTGGTCAAATGTAACGTAATTAGAATAACAGTGTGTACTTATTGAAATAATTAGTATAATTATATAGGTTTTGTTGAATCAGTATCAGTCTGAAATATGGATTAATATGATTTCAATCATGTATTATCAACTTATTAACGCATATAAATGTATACCATAGTGTATAACTGAAATGCCAGATTTCCATCAATCTAATTCAAAATACACGTTTCAGCATTGTTCAACGAAATGTCTTAATCTCATTGCATTGGAATGTTCCAGACATCCATTGCTCCTTCAATAAATTTTAAACGGAATTCCCTAACACCTAGAAAACACATTTTATTTCTTAAGAATTTCTCTGAATTAAATCTGATGGGTTGTGACTGAATAATATCCACTCCTCCTTTGACTGGAGATTGCAGTACTCTTCCTCACACTATGGTATATTAATACGTTTGAATGCGTATGTACGTATTTGTTACCTTCTTTATGGCATGTCAGTTATAAATAAATAAATATTATAGAATAATATTTACAGAAAATGTGCTATATTCAAGCAATTTTCTCTTGCTTTTAATTTTAGATATTATTTACTTTGTAAAAATCTAATTTGTTCTTTGAATGGCGCCTGCTTTCGAATTATATCTATTTTTCCTTTTAGCTACTCATTTGAGAGAAAGGAAAAAACATGGTGTCTAAGCAAACTTTTGATATTTGTATACCATTATTATGCGAATTCAAAAATAATTCCGCAAAACACAGAACGCCACCTCAAAAGCGTGACCATGCCCCCTAGTAGGCTGTTGTTTGTTACTAAGCAACGAATCCACTCTACACGTCACGTCATTTCCTGTGAGGCGAAGGTCTCCAGCAAGACGCTACAGCTGGTATAATCTACAGGACAGCGGAATCGAGAAGGTTCAACTTAGTGTTCCCTCCTACTAATTACGCAAGAACAAGCAAAAGAAAAAGTAACGGTAAACGGGAAACTTCTAATTACTTCTCGCAAACGAGGGTTCTGCTAATATCGAGTCTTAAATTTACGAATTTTGCAATTAGAGTGAGAAAAGAAAGACTTCAGTCAGCACTCTCCTAACCCCTGCGTCACGGGAGCCGAGAACTCATACCTACTCAGCAGCGGAACTTGTCGACCCTCGGCGTTGTAGATTAGTTATGAAAGGTGTCATGGCTGGACGGAGAATTATTCAACACACTTTTTTCGCGTTTTTGCAAAAATGTTAAAACTTTAGATTTTCCTGTCTCCGTCTGCTGTCGAGTCGACACATTTATCCCGGAGAAGCAGCTGCGTGTCTCACCACTATGCGCGAAGACAAGGCGCTATACAATATAAATAAACTGCCTGCGCACAACAAGATCAGATCTGCGTAGATGGGGATGCGCTTTCATCACGGATGATTAGTTAGCTGTCCGGTAACTGCCTTGCGTGTTTCTGTCTTTCTAAAGCCGAGAGCTTCGCTTAGAGTATGTTATATTGTGGTGGAATACAACAGATTATTTATCTCTTTTCTTCGC
Organism: Megalops cyprinoides; assembly: GCF_013368585.1. Classification (NCBI taxonomy): domain Eukaryota; kingdom Metazoa; phylum Chordata; class Actinopteri; order Elopiformes; family Megalopidae; genus Megalops; species Megalops cyprinoides. Next base: position 3,182,027 of record NC_050586.1, read on the forward strand.
TGAACTTTTCGAACATTTCTTTCCTGTGGACATGACTCTCTGGGACCGATTTTGACAGAAAACATCGACAAGCATAATTATAATAATTATGTTTTGTTCTTTTTGTCGACCAAGCTTAATCCAAATGCGACCTTTATCCTGGATTTATCCCGATTATTGTTGTCCCTCCAAGACGACGGTGTAAAATTAGTTTAATCAGCAGCAGGATTACACGCGCATAAACCATACAGAGCAAACATGGTCATTTTTCAAAGCGGACTGTCGCCAGGACTCGCTGTGCGGCTCTCTGTTTCGTGAGAGCGGGGGCCACGGCTACACCGGCGGTCCCCGATGCTAGATCTCTCCTTCCTTCGACGACGCTCAGTGTTTTCGGCAGAGTTGTAGGATGAGCGCGGATCTGGAGCGCACGTCGCTCAACTCCGCCTCGGCGAACTCGCTGGGCTCCGGCGGCCGCTCGCTGTCCGCCAACGTCAGAAAGCTGCATGCGGCGCTCACCGTGCTGCTCAACGACTTCGAGCGGGAGCAGTTTATCCACTGCCTCAATGTGTACCACTCCAAGCGCAACGTTTACGACCTGGTTCAGACTCTCAAAGTCATCCTCAACACGCCGAGCAAACGCCAGCTGTTACCCATGCTGCGCTTGGTCATTCCGCGCTCGGACCAGCTCTTGTTTGACCAGTACACGTCCGAAGGCTTGTATTTGAAATCGGATTTGTTGGCCAGCAATGGCAACCCAGAGAGTTCGGGTGAAGTGAGTAATGCAAATCTAAACCCAGCCCCCGCTGGACTGCACGCGCCTCAGTCAGAAACGGCGCAGCCCTACAACGCTCCTCTGGCGGTCTCTCCGGATACTTTCAGCACCGACAGCGACGGGACAGCTCCCCTGGTGCCGCTTCTGGGGAGAGCCGTCTTACAAGACGCGCCGGGAGAGATCCGACAAGTTGTTCTGAAGCGCAATAAAAGCAACGAGGGTCTGGGTTTCAGTATTCGCGGCGGCTCCGAGCACGGTATCGGGATCTATGTGTCCCTGGTGGAGCCGGGGTCCTTCGCCGAGAAAGAGGGTCTGAAGGTCGGAGATCAGATACTGAAAGTCAACGACAAGGTGTTCGACAGAGTGACCCATGCCGAGGCGGTGAAGGTGAGCTAATGTGTGTGTGTGTGTGTGTGTGCATGTGTGTGTGCGTGCGTGCGTGCGCGCGCGCGCGTGTGTGTGATGTGCATCGTACTTTAGTAGGAGACCAGCTCCTGAGTTTCTCTCCTAATCATTCAGCATGGTGCCACCACACCCTATCACTTGGTGAGACACCTGCTTGGTTGGTCAGTTCTGAGACACCCCTGCCACCCTTCCATGCAGAAGTGGGAACACATTTATGTAAAGTTTACTTACGTGGCAGACTAATAACACATAATCCCCCGCCCCCTCCCCCCCGCATCGTAGAATCACACGGTATGTGTGCTTAGGACAACAGTTGTGATGTCATGTCATACCTGCGGTGAGAAGGTGGCATTGCCAAGTTCCAGCCGTAGCACACACGTAAACAAACACAAACACACACACACACACACACACACACACACACACTGCCATCCTCACAGTCACAGCCTTATATGGACGTGTGTTCCAGGAATAAAGTTCAGTCAGAGGCGATATACGGCCTGAAATGGAAAGATCTTTTTTTATTTTTATCCTTCACAGCTGATGTCAGAGTGCTTGCTGCTGGCACTGGCATCATATAGTTCGCTGTGGCCCGCCGGCCTCAGCTGAAGCTCGGTGCAGCACGGCGTGTCTGAAACACAGCGCAGTTTTTACACGGTACCTGCGACCGCGAATAAAGCTGAACGCCACCTCGTCTCGCGCCGACCGATTACCGGGGACAGAATGCCCGTATTTTTTCAATGTGAATGCTCTCTTCATTTAAAGAGTTGGGTGGGCCTATAATGAGAGTGCTGTAATGATCAGGCCTTGCTGGGTCCTCAGGTCGTTTGTCGGGGCGTTTGTTGACTCAACTGTGAACTGCAATCGCGATCAGCTGATTCAATCAGCTTTTGCGTTCCTGCTGCTGCTGTTTTCTAGAGCAGAGTCCTGACTCCCGGCGTGGGTCTGAACGCTTTAGCAGGGGGAATCCATCTGAAAGCCCGCTCTGTTCCTGGATCAGTGGCCTCTGGATCCCAGGCTGTGGATGGATTGTTTCTCTCTGGGCTTTAGCTCACGCTTGTAAACTGGGATCTGCTTTCCCTTCCAGTGCAGACCCACGCGGTTTGCTGCTAACAGCGCTAGTCTCTAGAGCTGGGGCCAGTTTCATTTCAGTTCAGTCAATTCAGGGAATGAACGAAAATTCAGTTCATGATTTGAAAAATTGCCCATCATTTCCCATAACAATTTTCCAATTAAAGATGTCAATTTCAGTTCATTTTCTGAACTGACTAAATTGAAATAAAATTGACCCTGTCTCAGATACCATCATATATCACCACTGTCTCTCTGTATCTCTGTGTGTCTCTCTCTGCGCACAGCTACGCAGGGCGTTATTTGGGTGGCCGGCTTCTTTCTGTGCAGATGTTGTCACATTTTGGGTTCATCCCAGGAGAGAGTCTCACATTCAGGTGACATGGCTCTGCTGAGCTGTTACTGACGATCTGAACGACAGAGCCCATCTCTGTCTGTCATCAGCTGCTGACATAATTTAGCCACCTAATCAAGATAACCTCTCTCCTGCTCATGTACTCGATGCTGGGAAATTAACAGTAGTGCACAGCTGCGCAGCTAAAATGTATTTGATTTTAAAATCCCCTTTCATTGGAAAGTTGGCAAATAAATTAAAAATAAATTGAACTTTTCAGAGTGAAACACCATGACCTTTATAGCATCAAACTTTACTAAACCCAGATAACCTCTCAAACACATCCATATGAGTTAACAAATGGTTTAATTTTCAGAAGATAAATACATTTCGGATATACTGCAAGTTTCTCT
>NC_050586.1:3187500-3192500 GCF_013368585.1 Megalops cyprinoides
AGTTTAAACTCACAGGAAGTGAGGCAGGAAATGGCAGAGCTTTAGATGTGCTTCCCAAATTATCAGAATGATGAAGAAAGGGACAGACAACAAAAGAAAGAGACACATTTTGGGGGACAGCGTTTCTGTATAAGGGAAATAGTTACTAGCACAAATCTTCCTAAACTTGTAGAATGTAAGTCCATTTCAGTCAATGTTCAATTCCACCTGAAACGAAAAATGATTTGAAGTGATATTCCCTATGAGACCTTATGCATGCCTTGATGCAGATTCCCACCATATAAGGAAGCAAGTGAAACCGATGCCTTTTTCTCTGAGGGAAAGACACTCTAACAAATGTTTCATATGAAAATATCACAAAAAAACGTTCCTGCTTATTATGTATTCATGTTTGACACTTGCCCAGTATGTATTTGTTAATATTTGATATAGTAAGGTAATTTCTTCTTCATGGATTAATTATGAGGGTCTCATGGCGTGAGCGACCTGGCTCATGTTTGCAGCATCCCGGCTGTGCATTAAGGCTGTGCTTCGTCCTGTTTGCATTTTGAATGATTTCAGAGTCACATGGTTTTTGAAATTAATCACAAAATGCATCATTTGTTTTCCCCAGACCAGTGACAGACCGACTGCTGTGAGTCGCTAATGTAATGTATTCCGTCTTGCGGTTTGCATAACTGAGTCTTATTTTACACAGGACACCCGCAGCCTGGTAATTGGCTCCTGATTAGTAATTAACATGACGGTTTAACGTCCATGCGATTGTCTCTGTCCGCCCCATTGATTCCCGCCGGGGTCACAGGGAGGCATTGATTTAGCGGAGCTGTGTGTGGAATAGAGAGGGGGAATGTCGCTAACGCTCCATCGCGGAGTGGCCTTCCCGGAGCATTCTCAGGGTTCTGAGTGAACACGTGTGTCTGCTCCCGGGGTTTCGCATTCATCTGGTCTCCTCACACAACTGCCCCCACCCCAACACACATACACACACACACACACACACACGCATGCGCACACACACACACGCATGCGCACACACACACACACACATACACACACACACACACACACACACACACACACACACACACACACACACACACACACACACACACACACACACACACACACACGCATGCTCACATACACACACACACACACACACACACACAAGCACTCTCAGCAGCATTAGTTGGAAGGAGCAGAGCACTCTCTGCCATGTGAAAGGGTAACCCTCCCACCCAAACCCCTTCATTCAGGAAGCAGAGCATCAGCGCATTACATGCTGTGTCCAAATCCCACAGCTTGCAATGGAACAAGCTCACCTCATACCCACTGCTGTTTTTACTGAGTGATGCATGGCTGTTGTCCGTGTGACTCTACAAAAAAAAAACAGAGAGAGAGAGAAAATAATGGGGGAAAACGGCTCTACGATAAAAGGCCGACGTTATGTAAGTGGGAGGAGGTTTGAATAATAAGGTAATGGTTATAGATGGGGCCATTATTTTTTTTTCTGCGGTGCTTATGGTGTCATCAAACTGAATTGCAGGGAGGTTTGTAAGCCATTCAGCGGAAGGAAAAATGGTTTGATTCATCAGAGGAAATTGTCTCATGGACGAGGAGTAGGGGGAATGGGGTGAAAGGTGGGTTTTTTTTTTTTTTATTTTAAATTTAGTATTTTGCCAGTCTATTTCTTCTCTGTGTGGAGAAGCTGGAGGCAGCCAATAGAATGGCGGAGCAGCGGAACAGTGGAGTCAGCTGCTTTTAGTGTTCCATCCTTTGTCACACACTGTCTCACAGCATCCGCCCCACTGCGCTAACAGCTCACACTCCAGCGCAGCATGGACACACCCCTCAGATCACGCCAGGGGGAGGAGCCAGCCACGCGCAGAGCCTGCCCCACAGACAAACACAGTAATACCATGGAGCCACACCCAGCTAAAACGTGGGTGGCAGTGTAGCGTAGTTTTAAGGGGCAGAGCTCAAAACCGAAAGGTTGCTGGTTTGATTTTGCATTACAGGAACTGCTGCTGTACCCTTGGGCAAGGTACTTAACCCAGAATTGCCTCAGTTAATATCCAGCTGTATGGATGTATAAATGGAAACCATGTAAAAAAATGTAACTGATGTAAGTCACTCTGGATAAGAGGCGTGCTTAATGACATTAATGTTAAGTGATGGTTCAGATATGGAATGGCTGTAGTGTGGATCAGGGCTCATAACCGACAGGTTGCTGGTTCAGTCCCCTGCTGGAGCACTGCTGTTGCACCCTTGGGCAGGGTACTTTGTAACCTGTGTAAGCAAGCTCTAGATAAGAGTGTCTGCAAATGCCAGCAATGTAATGTAATGAATGAGGAACCTGACTGTGGCACACAACATGTGGTTCAAACCTTTTGTCCACACCGATGCTATGACAGCGCAAAGCCAGTTAAGGGTGTCTTTGGCTCAGGCTATAAAGAGGTTGGGCATTCTACCAAGTGAGGCTAACTTTAGTTAGTTAACCAGCGCACCTCAAAGGCACAGCTCAAGGTTTTGTCCACCTTTCCTTGGCCCAGTAACACTTACATCACTGTCTAAATTGTGCACCTTTCTCTTGCTTTCAGTACTGATATACTATCAGGAAAATAATCATTGATACACTGCACAATAAATCACATCAGTGATTTATATCCAACACCATTAAAGCCTTCAATAACAAGGCTGCTGTCCAGTGATATTTTATATACAAAAGGAAAGAAAAGGGATCTAAGATTACATTTACATTACATTTACATTTATTTATTTAGCAGACGCTTTTATCCAAAGCGACTTACAAAAGTGCATACAGTAAGTACAGCGACAGTACGGGGACAGGATGTGTACAGTTCCACAATGAGAGTTCTCAGCTGAGAGCTCCTTACAAAAGGAGTAGAGGAGTAGAGTCCAATATGGTAAAAGATATCCCAAAAACAGGGCTTTCAACCAAAGAAAACATGTTTGGCTTTATGCCTTTATTTTAATGGGCAAAGCGCACTAATCAACACTGAGACAAATTGAAATTTTATGTACAGTGTCTTAGCTGGCAGTATACATTAACCAGTTACTTTCAGCATGTTATGTTGGCACAAGCATTGCAGGAGACATGAATTAGACTACAGCCTACAACATGAATAATTTACCCCCGAAATAAAAGCTGTGTCCTTAGAGATATTCGAAGATATACAATACACACACACACATGCGCGCGCGCATGCACGCACGCACACACTCACACACACACACAGGCAATCAAGTGTGAGTCAAGCCATCATACAACATAGAGATGTATGACATCACACAACACAGAGAGATGTGACATCACACAACATAGACCAGTATGACATCACACAACACAGAGCAATATGACATCATGTAACATAAAGGGGCGTGTCATGACAATGCAGATGTCATGTGCAGCTGTACTGAAGTCTTTGATAAGACGAGGATCCAGTGCAGTCAGCAGCTCACTGCTGCATGCCGCAGTGGTCCAGAGTGCGGATAATGTGGCAGGGTCCGGCAGTGAAAGTGTAAAAACATTTCACCACAGGTTTGCATGAGGGAGAATGTTGTGTCTATTCACTGCCAATGGTGATGAACCATATGAATAGCTCTGCAGAAGTAATCGCCCCTTTCAGCACTGTATTAAAAACAATCATAGAGTATTGATTTGAATGCACGCTTTCTTGACAATGATATACTGTGACCCTCACGCCAGTGAACAGTCCAGTGATTCTGGAACGGATCCAGCTCTCCTGATCAGGTCCGAATCCAACCAGGTTTCTGTCTTTCGCTGAAGTATTGAGCGGACAGATGATGCCTTGTCTCATTTCAGGCGCTGTCTGTGTGCATGAAAGCGCTGTCAGACCACCACCTCCCATCCCTCAATTACCTCTCTCACGTTTTCTCCCTCCCTCACTCCTTCTCTCCCTGATTCTTTCTCTCTCTCTCTCTTTCTCTCTCTCTCTCTCTCTCTTTGTCCTTCCCTGGCTATCTCCCCCTCCACTCCGTGACTTCTCCTCTCTGCTCCCTATCTGGGTTCCTGGGAGATCAGCCGCTCTGTTGCTCTCCAGCACTCACTCAGAATGCAGAGGCCACGTCCACGATTCTGCCCGCGAGGGGTTGGCGGGGGGTTCGGGAACTGAGGCGTGGGATAGCCTGCAGCAATATTCACTCCATATATTTAGGAGGAGCCTATTGATCAAAGGTCCAATCTGATTTATCCAGCACAACAAAGGTGCTTATTAATGTTGCAATATTCCGCCCCGCCTCTATTGTTGTGGTTGCTGGTCAGCGGATGGTGACATTCCGATTCTGAAGCAAGCCTGCAGGGGTTTGGGGTGGTGTTACTGATGGGTATGGGGCACAAATTGTGTAGATAAGGGGGAACAGGATGGCAAATGAGTGGCTCAGGTTTATCACTCACAGCCTCTCCACTTGGACCTGGACCAGGGGGATTGTGGGTCAGACAGGATTGGAGCTGACAGCTCCCGAGCCCCTTTAATTACAGCGTGTCACGATGATCTGACAAGCCCTTTGGACGGCAGTGACACTTTTTTTTTCTCCTCTCTCGTACAGCATCCTAAATACTCGAATACTCCACACGCTCTCCATCACCTCTTAGCCTATCATCTTCAAGCGGAATACCAACTCAGTGTTTTATTGGTTAATGTTTGCCCAAGACATTCTTTCCTGAATTATCAGCCGTTGTTGGAAATGAGTCAGTACATTTTTTTTGATACATTATTTCTGCAAAAGATATTTTTATTGCTTCTCCTTTATCAGTGCCCTGGTCTGCTCTTTCATTGTGTTATTTCCTCTTCTGAGAGCCACTTTATCAGCTGTTTGGTGTTAGAATGCAGCTCATCATTGCATTCTCTGTAGATGTTTTTTCTGCAGGCTTCATTGCTCTGACACTCCGGCCGGCCTCTGCCGTATTTCTCTGGATGTAATCCGGTTATTTTCACCTTGTCTGACGGCAGACACGG
>NC_050586.1:3197500-3202500 GCF_013368585.1 Megalops cyprinoides
GAGAGTAAAAAGGGCATCGAGGGCTGCTCTCTTTACCCGCAAACCAAGCGCCTCCTCACAGACTCTGCGTGTGGCCTGACCTCCTGGCGCCTTTTTCTGCTCGGTTCTTCCAGAAACCAGTGCCAGCACACCTGTGCAGCCCCATTTTTTTACCCTCTGTGTAACTTGCTTTTTTTGGTTTTGATTCTTTCAACCTGCTGCTCCGCAAGATTTTCTAGAGCCCAATCGAGCCACACATGGACACATGGAACCACCCCAGACAACTTCTAAAGAACTGCCCCGGCGGTGTTAGGAGCAGGAGAGAGAGGGAGAGAGATCACTCTGGAATGCCCTTAAAGAGGCCCAGCATCCAGAAACGCTGTAACCGGCTGACCCGCTCTGACATGTACGATGCCCGTGCCATCTCCTCGCTCTTATCCAATCTAAAAATACTCTGTCCTTTCTCCCCCTCCCAGCCCTCTCCCTGCCCCCCCGCCCCCCCGCACAGTCCCTCTCTCTCCACACATCAGGAGCTCAGTCCGACTCGCTCTGACATCAATGGCAGACTTAATGTTACATTTATAGCACAGCGGCACTTCAGTACTGCGCCTCCCAGCCGGGGCTACGGAGCTTCGTTACGGCGGTGTATTTCGGACCTGCGGAAGCTCAAGGCTCCTGCTTAGATCCCTGCTTAGATGCTCTGAGCCGCGATGCTGTGCGGTGTAGTGGTGAGCAGACCCTGGCCTCTGTCTGTGTCCAGTAAGCCTGATGCTTACGAGATTCGGTACCTCTGCTCAGAATCGATCACCGACTCTCTCCAAACAGGCACGGAACACGTGACAGTGAATAGGCCTTCCGGGGGTTTGTCCGGATCAGAGGCTGTGGGGGGGCAGCTCTTGTGTTGCTAGAAAGCCAGGAATGATCAGTAGGTGCTACTGGCTGGTAGCTCTCTGGAACGGTGCAGCCCGGCGTTTAATGATAAGTGGTGCTTTTACAGCCCATTGTTATGCTGTGCCATCGAGTGTAATTGGGCCGTAAATAATTGAATTGACAACAGGAGGGCAACATTACAGGTCGAAAATAGACAGTGCATTTGAAAACAGAGTGTGAAAAATGTCTTCCCACGGGCACGGGGGTCACCAGCATGCAATGGGTCAGGTGGTGACGTGGAAAGGAACTGCAGTAAAATCGTCATTCTCATCATCATCATCACCATCACCATCATCATCATCACCATCATCATCATCATCATCATCACCATCACCATCATCATCATCATCATCATCATCATCATCATCATCATCATCAGCAGCAGCAGCAACATCACAAATATAATCTTCAACATCAGCAGCATGACCCCAATCAATACTGTCGCCACCATGTCAGTATCGTCATCCTCATCCACATTATCATTACCTTCACCATCAGGATCGCAGATCAATTCAGTCCTATCAAGTGTCACAGCTGCACGGATCAATTATGCTCTCGGAGGTCCTCGATGCACCACATTCTGTTCTTTTTGACTGAGCTGCCTCAATAATTACACTAAGGAGAAGACATATGTGTCAAACAGGGAGAAATGGCGTTGGAAGGGTTAGCTAAAGCCTGCCTTGCACTCCTAGTTTTCCTGTTTCATTCTCTGTTTCGTTGTGTAAGTGTGCTGAGGTAAAGTTCGGGCAAATTAAGACCAAAGACTGATCCCAGGTCAGTGCTCTGGACTTAATTTCATGGCAGCTGTGTATTCATGGTCTTTCATGAGATTCTACTGCTTGAACTATTAGTGCACACAGTCTTTGAGCTTTCGGTGTTCCTCTTATGTTTCTCTTATTTTTGTCCTGGTTTGAATTGTCCCTTTTACTGTTGTGCTTGTGATAGTATGTGGTTTGCAGTAATACTGCAGATATACTGCAGATATACTACCCGCAAATACTGCAACAGTGTTGTAGTGCAGCTGCAGCTTATGCAATGTGTTACACAATGACTCTGGTTCAGTTGTGTAATGGATGTTCATCTAGCCACATTGTGTGCACCTCTGCAAGTCTGTACGTTGCCCTGGATGCCAGTGTATCCTATACGACTCAACCTAACACGGAGAGCAAGAGGCTTAGCAGTAGACCTAAAAAAAAAAAAAGAACGACACAGCCAGCGCCAGAGCAACCAAGTTTAATAAGAAATTGCCTCAAAATACATGATTCACTCCATAAAAGAAAGGACCGATAGCTGGGATTTCAGATTTGGTAGTTATAGCAACGTTCGGTTTCCTAGAGATGGGGCTCCATGGGAGTGGAGGTTGACCTCAGAGAGTTGAAGTGGCTCTGCCTTCACTTCCTGTCACATGACCGCTGTTCACGCCCACATGGGGGCCAGCCAGTCCCTCTCCCTCTCCCTTTCCCCACCATTGTGCTCAGCCTTTGTTCTTTCTTACTTATTTCTTCCTCAGTGGATCCGTTCTGCTCACCTGTTTTGGCGCCATCTGTTCCCTTTTTCTCTGTTGTTCTGACTTTGTTGAGTGGTGGATAAAAACCCCTTATGTTTCATCTTTTGAAGTTCAGAGATGGAGAGATGTGCCTCTTAGAGAGAGAGAGAGAGAGAGAGAGAGAGAAAGAGAGAGAAAGAAAGAAAGTGGGAAACATAGGATGTGAGAGAGCAAGAGCAATAAAGAGACCATTGACATTTAAGCCTCTTTTATTTAAAACGGTAAACCACAAACTTTATAAAATATTACCAGTCGTCAATTAACAAGTGAGAGAGACAGAGAGCGCAGGAGAGACTGAGTGAGAGTGGGGGGAGAAAAAGAGATTGGGAGAGACTGAGTGTGTTGAATTGAGAGAGGGAGAATGATTACATGAGAGGTAGAGACTGAGGGAGAGAGAGAGAGATAGAGATTGAGTGAGAGGGAGAGGGAGAGGGAGATTGAGGGAGAGGGAGAGGGAGAGAGGGAGATTGAGTTCAAGAGAGGGAGAGGGAGAGAGAGAGAGGGAGATGGACATTGAGCGAGAGGGAGAGAGTGGAAGAGAGACTGTTACCCGCTCAGTCTCTGAGGCTGAGGGGGAATTCACAGAGCCGATGAGAATCGCATTCACACTCGATGCGTTATAAATCTGCTAGGAGGTGCACACTTCAAACAAGCTTTGAAGTGCGGAGAGAGGCGAGGGGAGATTTTGAATTAAGGCAGGAGCAGAGCATGGATAAAGGAAGTACTTCACTCAGAGTCAGCCCCACACAGCCGGCCCCTCCTGACTGTCGCTTATAACAGAGAGTGGGACAGGTTTCCTTTAAATCAGCCTCTACTGTGCTGGAAGCTTCAGAGAGACACCTTTCTGCATAGGTTCCTCAGGTCAATTAATTCGCTAAAATTTGAAAATAAAAATGTACGTTTAAAAAATGCCAAATGTTTACATTTTAAGGTAAATTAAAAAAAATGAACATTGATATGCAATAAGTTAGCACTTTGTTGCACGTGAGCTCTGGCATTTGCAAACAATAATAATCTTTATGAGAATTTTCTAGCATATTGAAGGTAGTATTAACTGTCACCCAGTGTGCTATCTGAAGCAGAGGTTCTTGGCCTTTTCTAGTCCATAACCCACTTCATCTGCACATTTCTTGTGACCCCGTGGCTCTCTAAACTGTAGCCAAAGATATGTTCAAATGTGGAATTGAATGCTTTTTTTTGCAATACATCATAATAACAGTGGGTACGCTGGCCCAAGTGTGTAACAGCTCACCTCAGCCCTTTCTGTGATTCGCTGGTTCTGACCCAGACTTTGGAAATCCTTGAAGTAACAGTAACAGCATTTCCACCTGATTCTATTGGACAGTACTGTTACTGAGGTATATTGAAAGGTATTGTTACTAGAGGTATACTGTACAGTATTGCTACTAAATATATACTGTGCAGTCTTGCTACTAAAGATATACTACATGGTGTTGTTACTAAGGATATACTGCACGGAACCGTTACTGCATTTAAACAGCATAGCCCCGCTGGTTAAGTCCCACACGGGACTTTCCTTTCTGGTTCAACCTTTTTTGGGTTCTGTCCTGTTTTCCATCCTTTGGAGAACACACAAACTGCGGATCCAAGAGCAACGTTGGACTGAATAAATTTAATCCGTCTTTTTCGACAAGCACATCCCCGGGCAGAGTTAAGAGGATTCCAGAAACTTTGCAGATAAGGAGCACAAAGTTGGCTTGTGTGCACTTCTTGATTTGGACGCTTTGTGCTTTGGTGTTATAACGTTAGATTACTAACAGACTTTTTCAGCTGCAAACACCACTACCAGTTTACTTCCCTGGTGTCACATCACCTGAACAAAGCTGTGACATGTGGGTTCTGAGTCTAACAGGAATGCAAAATACAGTCACTGTGTGATCCTGACCAAAACGTCGCTTGTGCAATGAAAGGAGAACGGAGAGAACTTCAACACTTATTTGATTTCTTTTCCATAATTAAAACAGAACAGAGAGAATTTGAACATGTTTGATGAATTGGGGGCTGTCTTTGGGAATTGTCTCTCCCATGGTCAAAATGCTATTACAGAACCCATGGTGGCAGTGTAGCATAGTGATTAGAAGCAGGGCTCGTAACCGAATGGTTGCTGCCTTCATCCCTGCTGGGCCACTGCTGCTGTACCCTTGGGGCAGGTACTTAACCCAGAATTGCCTCAGCGACTATCCAGTTATGTAAAAAGGATGAAATTGTAACCTGTGCAAGTCGCTCTGAATAAGAGCTAAATGGTAATAATGTAGTGCAATGTAATGGTATTGCTCCGCTGCAAAGCCTGTGGCTGCATTTACCAAAATTTCCCCATTTCCCCAAACTGAACTCTGGTCAGTTTAGACCTACAGCTGGATTACATGGGATCAGGGGTAAAAGTGCCAGCACAGATCTCAGGTCTGCAGTGTTTCCACACTTGGGGGAAAGCAGGGCTGTGCCTTTGACAGGGGGCAGAACCTTGGGCGTGGATCACGTGTGTGCACGCATCCCGAACAGCAATGCGTTTGTAACCTTTCAACTC
>NC_050586.1:3207500-3210000 GCF_013368585.1 Megalops cyprinoides
AATTTCCATAACCGACGATCCGCTGTTCCAGCAAAAATAAGTGTACTCTGCACGGTAACCACTGTGACTCAGAGCGAATGAGACATTTTGTCTTTGCTGCCGTAATAGTGTTGAACGAGCTTCCGGGCAGCTTCTGCGTCACGCCACTTTCCACACAGTCGTTCATTTATTGCATTTGCAGACACAATGCTGTGGGTAATCTTTCACTCGGCCGGGTCCCGTTTCCCGAGACGTCTCCTCCGATTGAGCCATTACGCCGGGATGAAGAAGCTTCTCTACAGGTTACAGCCAGCGGAAACCAGCCTGTCTCCACGCAAGGACATGATCCATCCCTGCAGGTTTTCCACCCCCCCACCAATAAACCGTCGGTGCTGTAAAATAGTTTTCTCTCAAAGCGTGCGTGCCCAACGGCGTTCCCCCCGCCAGCCTTGGCGGACAGAGCGGGGGCGGTGGAGAGGGGATCGGGGGATTGGGGATCAGGGATTGGGGGATCAGCGTCAGTAACTCACTGGGTGGGGAATCAGGGCACCAGGCTCATTGGACGAGGCTCCATGGCTCTAGATGTCTATATGGCTCTTTCCCATTATCTACAGGGCACCTGAAGATTTCATTTTGAATAACGATAAGGACACTAACCATACACCCCCCCCCGGCTTAACTGCTCTCTCATCTCTCCTCTGTGGCCTGTGCAAGCCCTGTGTATCTCACACATTAAAACATTATATATTATGTATGTATGTTACATGACATTAATTAATTTAGCAGGCCCTCTTATCCAGAGTGACTTCCAGTACAAGAGAACAGAACAGGCCTGGTGCTATGGGGGTGCTTACTGTCAAACCCGCTCCCAGTCAGCCAGCTCAGCCACGCCCAGTTCAACCCACTCAGCCAGACCAGCCACGCCCAGTTCAGCCTGGCTCAACCACTCAAGCACACCTGTAACCCATTCATCATCAAGCCCTGGCTGCTTAAGGACTAAGTTCAGTTGTCTCTTTATTGTTCCTGCAACACTGCTGAGCCTGCGCTCTGTTGGTCTCTTGTGAGTTTCCTGTGTTTTGACCCCTTTGCCTGTTCGTTGGACCTTGCTAGTGTTTTTGGATTTGGATTTGGATTTGGATTTGGATTTTCGTATTGCTGTTTCCCGGTGCAGACCTGTTTTGTCCCAGACCACGACTTTGGATTCTGTTATGAAAGACCATTCACCGCACTTGGATCCCAGTCTGTTTCATTACACTTAGGGGTGTGCTGCGCTCCCAGACGGATCTCAGTGCACCCTCAGTTGTCGCCTTATATCCCGATGTCTGCATAGTATTTATGACACTATGAAAAGTGTAATCAAGCTGAAGCGTAGCGGTGTCAGACCAGGCTAACAGCACTCCCAGACCAGTTAGTGTGAGCGTAGCACCATTTAAGCACTGCCACAAGTTAACTTGTGCTAATCTTAAACTAGATAGCCTAGAACACCAAGGGAAGTCAAATACATACACTACCACACATCACAGTCACTAGATCACAGAATCTACAGCACATTGCGATACTATATGTTAAAAAAACAGCAAGTAATACAAGTAGCATAACAAGTAGTGTAACGTATGCCTAAAACACGGCTTTTGAGCTCAGAAAGTGTATCTAATGCATAGAACCCGTGTTTTACGCTTCGGGACCTCGACTCATGCTTGCATCTCGTAATCTCATGAGATTGAAATTGAACTGCATTCCCTCGTAATTCATGTGTATGTTTGTGTCACAGTGACATTTTTATGATATAATGTAATATAAAGCACCCCCTACACCCCAGCTACCAATCCACCCCCACTCTGCTCCACATCACTCCACCCCTCATACACACACACGCCAACACGCACACACAGACACACACACACACACAGTGTGGGAGTGTGTGGGAATGTGTGTGTCTCTGTAAGTGCATGAGTGTGTGTGTGTCTGTGAGACTGTGTGTGTGTATGTTGTGTGTGTGCGTGCATGCGTGCGTGTGTGTATTGGAGGGGAGAAAGAGATTAAGTGAGGAGTGATCTGCAATTAAATGTATCCTAAATGAGCAGTGAAAATAGACTTTACTGATGATGTAAACGGTGGCACGTTGGCTAATTCGTTGGGTGGAGTGTCATTTCGGTGAAATGTCAGAGCATTAATGATTAATGTTGCATAGAGCAGCTTTCATAAATGTACCTGTTCTTAGAGTTGTCCTGTATTGTGAAGCTGCTGGACTGTGTAATTCATTTCTGTGTCCAGATCAGCCATCTATGAAACTGAGCTGCATCGAGACTTTAACTTCACTGGAATGGAGCAACATTGATGTTCTTCTCCAGCAACAGAACCTATCACACTCTGAATCCATGCCTTATCAACCATTCTACTAATATGGCCCAAAAATATTTTAAAATTGTAATGTTTTACACAGAACCTGTGGAATGATGGAAAGATTCATTACACCAGGGTACTCACGTGTGGGCTGATGTAGACTGTTTAAATAGGTATA
>NC_050586.1:3215000-3222500 GCF_013368585.1 Megalops cyprinoides
GGGGTGGACCCCGACTCTGCAGCAGAGTGTGGAGGACTCAAGGTAAGACCGTCTTTCCACACCCCAGTATCCCACTACCCCAAACCTCCGTATGTCTGTCTGAATCTAAACATTCCAGGGTGTCTCTCTGTCTCTCAGTGTCTGCAGTGTCTGTGTCTGTCCTCCGTCATCACTCTCTCCCTCTCTAACCATCTGTGTGTCTCTCACTGTTGCTGTCTCTCTCCCACCATTTGCCTTTGTATCTGTACCTCACTGTCTAATTGTAAATCCACCTAAGGTTACAGTATGAATGTTGCTATGTTGTGTGGAACTTTCTCCATCTGGCAACCCTGACCTCTTCCTTAATACCTTCCTTAATATACCTGGAACTCTGAAGGTCCATTTGAAGAGAGGGTCATAATCTCACTGTCCCTCTCTTATTTTTGTCATTTTCCCCCCTTACCACCTCCATCTTTTCTCTTTCCTCCTTTACCCCCTCCCCAGTCAGGCAGTGAGGCTACGGCGATGGCAGACTCTCTCTCTGCACCATCAGGTGCCTGTGCAGTGTCTGTTTTAGTGTGTTTCAGCAGGCCTGTGAAGGGCACGAGGTTCGAGTGCTAATAAAAATGATAATCAGTTTTTTCTAATCTATTTATTTGGCCGCTGCTCTTACCCTGGGCGATTTACAAGGCCGTCGTGGCATGATGCATAAAGTCCATGTCACAACAGCCACGGGAGCCGGTGCGTGTGTGCGGAATAGCAAGTAAGACATCAATGAGAAAGCGATATGCTGGAAAAAAAAACACATGCTACGATACATACGTACAATCAAACCTGCTTTTAGCATACACGGTGCGTATGGGTATAAAAGCAGCATTGTCCTGTTTTGCAGCAGAGTTTTCTTTGGATGTAGGGAGGGCTATGTTGTGTTGGGAAACATGATCTTGTCTGAACAGGTAAGGAGATAATCAAGGTTGCAGGTCACCTGTTCTGCCACTGAGAGGCTAGTGAGGTGACCAGGTGAGCTTGGAATGGGTGGCCGTGGCTGATAGGAATTACCAGACAGCCAGCGTTAGCCGAATAAAGGTTAACGTGGAAATGCTGCATCAAGTTTCTCCGGCTTGTTTGCAGTGGGGGGGCTGCACACCTCTATCATTGCCACCTGCAGCAGGTGTTATGCTCCAGACTGCTCTCTGCAGGAGCACTGGTGAGGAAGCAGAGATCTATTTAGCAAATTAAACCATCGCTGTGTTCCTGCCCGTTACCATGGGAGTCTAATACTCCTGTCAGTCACTCCTCATGGGTCCCGTCTGGCGGTTAGATTCACTTAGAGCCTCCGACACTTTCAGGAACAGCGATTCCTCCAGTCTGACTGTCCAACAAACGGACTCTAGAATTTCCTACAGCACGCAGTCAGCGTAGGATGGTATAGCTGCCTCATGGCTCTGCATGAACACACATGCATTGTGCTAACTGTTGATTTCATCACAAATTAAGCAGCACAAACTCAATTTTACAGTCTCCAAGGAATTTAAAGAGTAGCGCACTGGTGTGGCTTGTTTGATTTGTAGCTGATTATTATGAGTGATTTGTATTTATATCTTAATCTTGTTAGATGATTTGCAGTTTGTATGTATGATTTAACTGCATCCAACTGATAGTCAAGTGCTAGATATTTTTGTTGTTGTTGCACCCGCTGCTTGCTGCTTTAGCTGGACAAACAATTGCACACAATCCAGTTAACGAATTGGCCTTGCGGAGCTTCAGAGCGACTGGCTAACAGTGGAACCTGTTTTCAGGGCTGGGTTGAAGAGGATTCGGTAGGACATGAGAAATAACGCACGAATTTCTGCTGTCGAGGCAGAGAACAGAGGGAAAACGAGGAGAAATGCAAGTCCGGATGAAAGAGTCACATGAAAGATTGAGCCCCGCTGACCTTTTCGCGTGGCGTTTCTCTGACGGAGAGATGAAGGATGCCTAGACGAACACTGCCGGACGTGGCGGGAAGCCAGACTCGCGATCGACGGGGGTGTTTTGATTGTTGCTTTTTTTTCTACTGTTGCAAAAATATACAACAGCAGGTGAGCTCGAATGGACCGGTGGGCTGAGATTGAAAAACATATACACTAAGTGCGTTTATAACACACGCTCCTTTCAGAGTTTCCAAATGTACCTCTTTTCAATGTTCCGCTTCGACTCACATTATGGGCGCCCAGAGACCTCTCATAGCTCTTGAGAGATAACTTTTTTCCCGTCTTCTGCAATGCTCTGTAATATGTCGGCTGTTCGTTCAAGCGATAAGACGCGGGCATCAAGGAGGAAGGATCTGACTGCTGAAATGATACCATCAGTATACAGGGAGACGGCCGTCTGTTTAACCCCGGATAATGTGTGCATTTAAACTGGCCCGCACGGTCAAAAACGCAAACTGCCTTGGCCGAAGAGAGCTCACCAGCGGAAAAGTGCTCCGTCTGTCGCATTTGGAAACGCACGCTCATCCCCGCAGGGACTCAGAATTCATTCCAAATGCATTTGTCAAGGGCGAATGAAGTGATGTGTACGGCACCTTGTCCTCTTGTGTCAGTTGATTTGAATTTGAAAAAAAGGAGCACATCAATGTATTTTCTGTACTGTACTGTGGAGAGAGCATTTTTCCTTACCTTTCGGAATGTGCCATTATTAATGACGTTAGTCCCAACTGAAGCTGTGACTCGTTTCTGCTAGTATTATAAGATGTAACATCAAAGGGAATAAAAAGGACAAAAGCTTTGTGAAATGGCAGAACAGGTGATCCCTCTGGGGCGGAACGAACCGATTCTCCCACCTCTGCCTTTTATACGATGCTCCATCATTCCCCAGGACCTTGTCATGCAGGTCGTCCCCCTGTGTAGCTTTGATGAGACAGGGTCCCTCTCTCTAGGTCTGGCTGTTAGCTCTCATGTCCTTGTGCACTCACACCAAGCACTGAATGTGTTCACTACATACAGGTAGTCTGATGCACATACACACACACACACACACACACACACACACACACACACACACATACACATACATATGCCCACACCTTCTCACATCCTCACATGCACTTACATACACAGACAAATGTGCACACACTTACTCGCACACACATACATGCACATGCATGCACACGCACACACAGACACACACACACATACACTCATACAATCCTGGACCATCCTGTCAGTAGAATCTACTGAAGATATTTACATGTACTTTAGCTTACTAGCCCAATAAACTTAATCGCCCCATTCATTTCAGCCACCAGAACTTGGCTACAATAACGAATCCTGGCTCTACATCCCAGTATATATCTCTGGTAAAACCATCCATGTAGACTTTGGTAGCCTGTTTTTTCCATAAGTTGTGAAACAAATAAACCACCGAATCTGAATGTGAGCTCTGGGATGTGGTTAGGGGGCTGTCCTGTTTGGGATGAGGGATGGGGGCTGGAGATGGTTTTAGATTTTAGATTTTAGTCCTACCCTCAGAGAGAGCTCTTCTGCTGTTACCTGGCAAGGGCCTTCTGTTCTGCCAGCCAGGTGTGCTGGCATTATTTCTTATCTAATGATCCATCAGCAGAAAATTCATTAGTTTACTCAGTCATTTTTCATTGAGTTCCCTGCTTGTCCATATTCCGGACCCTGACGCTTTCTTTTTGTCTTTGTAATTTAAAACCAAACACTTTTTCATGCTGGGGACAATAACATCCGTCAAGTTCCTTGAAAGCAGAGCACCTCTTAAATCGAGTTTTAATAATTAGCCCATTCATTTTCATGTGTTGCAATGTCAGGATAGACAATTCAGCTGATTGTCTGCGAGGACAGCTTCTTTTCAGAGTAAAAACAGGCTATGTTATGTAAGCATGAAAAAGCCTGGCCTCTTTACATACAGGAGGACAAGTTTGATTTTTAGCTCTATGTGAAGTCATTTGTAGAAAACCTCCCCTTTTTTTAAAAAATTTTGACAAGGGCTTGGCTAATGATAAAAGTATGGCATGCAACAAAAAGTATTGAGATAAATCTAAAATCATGCATTCATTATTTTAATGTGTTTACTCAAAAATTAGCAATTTTTTTGCGCTCTTCACTTCAGTCTTACAGCACCACGGCTAAATTGGAACTCAAAATGACAGAGAAGCAAGCTGCAAATATAAAATAACCTATTAATCTATTCTTTCATTCCATTCCTTCATTTACTGACCTTGAAGATTCGTTGAGTCGCACTCTGTCTCACATGGTTATTAATGTCTTTCATTTCATGAACTCCGCTTCACTTTTTTATTAACCAGATAAAAAAAGAAACACCTTCAGTTTCCATTGTAAAAGTTTTATTTTTAATCAATATAGAAGGATTTTAGACAGCAAGTGTTCGGTTGAAAATGAACGTGAAAATCTTCTCAGAATCCTCTTCTATGGCATACACCTGCCATTAAATTTCTCTCAGTGCTTTTCTTACTTGTCTTTTAACACATTTCACTTCAACACTTTTTATGTTTTGGTGAAAACACTTCATTTTATGCGAAGTGAAACATAAAATGAATGCATTAAAAGCTGTTACAACAAATGTACTGTGCTGTTTTAGAAACAGTACATGTAAGGGAAACTCATCTGGCGTTTTTAACAAGGCAGACTTTGGAAGAGCATGTTGATCGCATCAGTATGTATAACAATGTGACAATGACTGCCAGCTTCTTAGCAAGCTGCTCCGCCAATTAAATTCCTGCTGTTGCCGGGGTGATGGATGGCTTCCCGGTGATTCCACCTGAATGAGGGGTCTAATTAGGGCCTCTCCCAGAGGATCAGATGGCCTCTCCCCCCGAGTGCGGGATCTGGGGACTCAGCCTGTCCCCATCAGTCCGCAGACACCAATATTGCCTTTAAACGATCCCGCGCCGACGACAGAAATGGGTTTCCGCAGAAAGAAAATTGAAAGCTGGGTGTCGTTAGAGCTTCACAGTTCAATATCTTGTTTTTTTTCTGTCCTTCCTCTCCTCTTCTCCAAAATTTGTATCCTTAACTGCTGTTCTGTTTCAGACCACCTGGAAACAATCGAAAGTCAGCGAAGTGTTTTCGAAGCTGAAAATAGTCTTTTTCTCCCCTTCCGTCCCCCCTCCCTTCCACCCCCCCCCCCCCCCCCCCCCAGGAAAACTCATAACATGACGAACGCTCAATTATACCGACTCACTTTGAATAGTCCGTCTGAGGGAGGCCCTCTGCCTTTTGGGTTTCGGCTCATGTGAATTATTAAATGCCACTTACCCAGCGTGACTCACTTAGAGGCCAAACAAGGATACAGGCCTGCGCTGCCACTCAAGATAACGGTCTAATTGGAGCTTTTAATTGTGCGTTTTTTCCAGACAAAGTCAATGCAAATTTTAAAAAAAATAAAGCCCAAGGATCTGCCGTCTGTGTATGGAGGTCAGAGGCCCTGCCAAAGCTGGTTTATGGGTGCTTGGTACAGATTGTCCAAGCAAATCCTTTTCCTGGATTTTTACAGAACCAACCTGCTGATTTTTAAGTTGCCTGGGGCATAATAAGCAAGCCTGTGTTTGGTTGGTGTTTCTGTGTTTTAGTCTTGCTTTCTTCCTGGTTGTGGCTTCCACTTACTAAACATTCTGATAGAGTAACTTGGCCCAGATGTCATTCTAATTAATTGTGCAATTTCATTTTGTTGAAGTCCCCGTTTGTTTTACAGATTCCAATCTTCTTTGTTGTTGCTTTTTTTTTTTGCTGCGGGCGGTTTTTACTCCTTCTCTAAAGCTCAGGACTTGGACTTTGATTTGATTAGTCAAGCGGCAGCCACAGTTTGCTTAGTGGGTTCTCTGAGGTGGGGCATATGGTTCTCTGTTGTATTGTATGGTGTTAGGGTTGTGGGATGGTCAGTTAGGTTAGACAGTTGTTGTTAGAGAAGAGATTTAATGCATTGCACCTCACAGGAACTATCTTGCTGAGATCTGTCTGTGGTCTACTGCACTATAACACCGGTGATGCCCAGACTGACTGTCAGCGCCCGTTTCTGACAGGAGTGCTCCAACAGTGGCAGGCCCCACAACCCGGTTCCCATCACTTAGCTCAGTGCTGGGATGCTGTAACAGCTCCAGCTGGTACACATCAGCACCCTCTCCTACTTCCCGGCTTCCCTCAGTGAGTTATAGGGTCCCCGTCCTGCTGATTCACCCTCAACAAGAAAAGACGAGGTGCAGAAGTCGATATCTAATTCCTCTCTGTTTTTCTCCTCATTTGAGGGAAAGGTCAGGCGCGTCTGCCGGTGGTGAAATGTCACTTCATCGTCTCTCTCTTTCTCTCTCACAGCATAATCAGCTGCTCACCGGCTTTAGGACTGTCACTCTGAAAGTCGCCCTGACAGCTAGCGTAGCCCCTTAGCGAACGCCACACGTAGCTAGAATACCCCATGTTGTTAAATAAGGAAAAGCATCCGCTCGGAAACACGCGCACGTTGCATTTTTAATCTTATTTGCAAGCGTGGCTTTTGACATATTATATATTTATGCAGCCAGATCCATATTCACCGAAGCATTTCAAATTAAGTGCCTTGCAAAAGGAGAGAGCAGCAGTGGCCCGTGCTGGCTTTGGACGTGAAACCCTCTGATTACAAAAGCAGTTCTGTAACCACTAAGCCACGCTGCCGTCACCAGTTTTCTTGCATTGTGGGGGGGAATGAGATGATAAGCAAATTAAGTGCTCAAGAGACCTTTTATTCCAGCAAAAAAACAACAACCATCTGCACAACAGGCATATATATCAAAAAACCAGCACTCCAGCACAGTGGAAGCACTTATCCTGGGTAGAAATAAGAGCTTTTTGAGACAGAAAAACATCTTCCTGTTTTTTTAATTTCAGGCCTCTGTTCAGATAAGAGCAGTATGTGTCCCTGTCACTTGGTGTGTGATTGTGGTTATTTGAAATAAAAACAGCCAAAGCCTTCATTCGCCAGAGCGCCCCAGCTGTGACATCGAGGGCAGAAATGGAGGAGAGGAAGTGATGTATGAGGAAGAGCAGGACAGCGGGAGAGGAAGTGATGTATGAGGAAGAGCAGGACGGTGGGAGAGGAAGTGATGTATGAGGAAGAGCAGGACGGTGGGAGAGGAAGTGATGTATGAGGAAGAGCAGGACAGCGGGAGAGGAAGTGATGTATGAGGAAGAGCAGGACAGCGGGCTGTTCCGCGCAGAACGGCCAGGCAGCATCCCCTCACGGCCGCCATTGATCGGCCTGTCCCCGCTCCGCCGTTGTCCCAGAGAGCAGCTCTTTTTTCATTTGTTAGGTATTGATTGTATTCACATTGACGATATGATCGTTGTTGTTCATTCTGCGTAATTACACCGGCGATTGTAACCGAGCAGAGATGCAGATCTAACGACATCGATCCCGGAGCGGTTTCCTCCACACCGCCCGGCCGCCTGCAGTCATTTCTCAGGGAGCCGGCAGCTCTTGTCGGAACCTTTCATAGATGGACAGAGGAACAAGGGTGCAGGGAGG
>NC_050586.1:3227500-3270000 GCF_013368585.1 Megalops cyprinoides
TACTTCTGCCTGATGATCATGCTGACAAAAAATACAAAACATTATGGTTTTTTGTGTGTGTGTGTGTGCGCGTGTGCTCTGAGCTGCTTTATATAGTTTTGGAGGTCATGCTCTTGTTGCTAGGGGCGCTGTCTCTGTGTGAGTTCTGGTTTGATCAGGACAACACGCTGCTTAGTCACGAGTGGAGGAGGAAGGGACAGGAGGAGGAGGGGCAACAGGGGGTGGAGCAGGGGCAAAAAGGACAGGAGGAACGACAACAGAGGGTGGAGCAGGGGCAACAGGAAGAGGATGAGGGGCAACAGGGGTGGGAAAAGGAGCAACAGGGGTAAAGTAGGGGCAACAGGGGGTAAAAGGGGGAGAGGACGACAGATTAAAGGCAGAAGAGGTGGGGCAGTAGAGGACAGAGGTAGTGGTAATGAGGAAGAGGGGCAGAAAACAGGCAGGGGCACCAAGGGATGGGGGGGGCAACAGTGATCCACCAGCTCCATCCGTCTCACCGCATGCAGGAATGGTGGGGGGGGGGGGGGGGCACAGGTCTCTGTGTGCGAGGTTATCAGCACCAAAGCCCTTTAATCCCCTGCCCCTATTACCTGCCCTGACACATCTGTAATGCCATCCTCTCTCCTTTCCATCCCATCCCCTCTCTTCTCATTAGCCTCCCCCCGACAGCCTCAGCCAAACCCCCCCCCAGCATTCCCCCCCCCAGCATCCCTCACAACCACATCCACCCGACACACACACACAGAATTCACCTGGGACACAGGAGTGTCCTGGCTGGGCGAGAAATGACCTCCCAGTGCAACCCAGGAAATTTATCACTGTCCGAAAAGAAATCGGTTGCAGTTGTAGGTTGTGCGCACATGAATATTGTGCAATCAGGTATTGGATCCTCAGCGCCAGCGGAGTCACCTCCTGCAAGACATCATTTTTAAAATAAAATGTGACAGAGCCAAGCATGCAATATGAGCCAGCAGCTATAGCCAGGCCAGCGTTCCCGCTGTAGGTCTTTTTCGCATAGCAGAAGGGGGTTGGCTGGGCTGTTCAGGAGCAGGGAGTGTGAAATGTCATGACAGGGTATCCTGGTTCTGTAGCTGTGTCTGTGTGCTGTGGTGGTGTGTATTCTGAGAGGTGTAATATGCTGCCCCCTGTTGGCCAGTCTGCAGACTGACCAGCACACTGATCTCTGTGGCATGCAGGCTAAGGGCTGAAGGATCCTGGGAAAGTGTCGGCTCTGCTCCTGTCGATATTGTTCCATTAGCCTCTGCTGTTCCCATTGGCTGCTTGTCTGTCTCAGAATTCATAAAAAGTCTGCATTCGATTTGCAGTGGAAACGTGACCAGTGTCATCCCTGGCTCTGGGCAAAGTATCGTCTACAGGGCTGATCTATATGTACTGATCAGGGCTGATCTATATGTACGGAGACATATGTGCTTAATGTAAGACATGCTATACACGCCTGCACACAAACACATACACACATGCAGATACACGTATATATGTGCATGCTGATATGATCACGCACATGCATACATTGGTATGCATGTATGCACACGTCCTCACATACTCACACACAAAAGCATGTACTAGCACACACAAACATAGATGTGCACATACACACACACTGACAACACTGATTACACATCCTCCAACTCAAACTGTGCCTCCCTCTCGAACTGCCTGACCGTCATGTCTGCGCTCCTTTCCTGACATCAGGCATTAAGAGCGGTGAGTCCATGTGATCTGAACACTGAAAACCTGCCCCACGTCCCAGTCCTTCTCTCACGCGCACATTAACACCTCTTTGCCAGTTGGCCCAAAATTATTGGCTTGTGGCAAATATCATGTAATGGGCTTTTTTAATTTGGGATGGACAGGGAGGCTGTTTCTTATTAAACGAGGGTCAAAGTACTGTATTCTAATGCAAACAGCTGTGTGGTACACTAAATGGGCTGCAGGACTCATTGAAGGACGTTGCTTTTTAGGGACAAAGTTCTGTAACATGCCAGGGTGGAACTCACCTTCAAATCTGAGTATTGAGTACAAGCGGCCATCACACTGAGAACCCTGGAGCTGCGTTGCACCTTGAGCGTACAGTATCCCTGCGAAAACTCTCAGAAAGTTAACTCCAGCTCTTCAGGAGTTAATGTCTGTCGTGCGGGAGGTAGGCACAATGCACGGCGAGGCTATTCACATCCATAGTGCTGCCAGAGTGAAGATTTCAATTTTTCAGTAACCTTGAGGAGTTTGCACAGTGAAGGCAGCCTCAGCGGGGTAATTCTCCGATGACACAGGGCAGCCTCCATCTGCTCTACCTCCCCGCTCTGTGACCATGGTCGCCAGCATTCCCAGCATGCTTGGCTGTGATTGAGAGCAGCTGGAGCCCCTGGCACTGGGGGACAGCCACTCTGAAGGTTTCCCAGCTGAAACAGATGTTCCCTGAAACATTATCACAGTCGGTTGCTGTACGGCTATCACTCACTGCATTCGGCTGATTGGATCTTTGGGGGTTCATGAACCCTGGGGAAAGTGTTTAGTTGGCCAAGCACCAAGCATGGGGTACAATGAATAAAGTGCCACCTACATGGCACATTTATAAAATGCATGGAATATCGCAGCAGACTCTCTTCTAGGGTGTTCTTGTCTCAGAGTATGCCCTGTTCTCCATGTGTGCTCCTTAGTGTTCTGGTGCTGTGCACATTCAGCATGTGAGAAAAGTAGAAGGTTTTAAAACATTGCATGTGTGGAAAAGCTAAGCAGAGACTGGCTATGATCATATAGCTGCTATGCTGAGCGAATGTGATCAATTCTGTTGCGCTGCACCTTAGCTTTTAATCACTGCTGGCGTATTGCATTGGGGTGCTTTTTTCCCCAGCCACTGTACCGCTCTCTCTGTGACTTTGATTATACTTGAATCCAGGTGTGGTCAATGCAGCACTTACGGCGCGGTCATTCATCTAGCTGCATTTGCACTGCTCAGGTGTGCTGGTAGAGAGCGCCTCCTGCTGGCCACCGGCTGGTCCTCAGGCCATAGATCAGCACGGTCAGCTAATGACATCCTCAGGCTGTTCACTTCCTCTCTTTCTCCTTACAAAAACACATGTGGAATTGATGAGGCCTAGAGAGACTCGCAGTAATCAAAGCCGGAGTGAAAACCAAAAGAATAATTTGTCCCCTTCCAGACTGTGGGAGTGTTTTTTCCAGAGATGAAAAGTTAACGAAGGACTCGCTGTGCTCTCCAGACTTATTGATGAGGGCTGCAGTTTCCACGGCGGCAGTGGTTGCTTTGCCAAAGGAACCAACCATCAGCGTTCTGCGGTCAGATCGATGAGAACGGTCAGCGGGGGGCGGGGGTTGTCCCTGAGAGAGCTCCAGATGGCCAGTAGACAAGTCGTTTGGCCCGGGGGTCTGCAGACACTTTCTGCCCTTTGTTACTGACCCTGGATCAGAATCAATATTGTGCACTAAATGGTTTGGGGTGTGATTGGGAGCTGGCAGGTGAATCTCAGGTCTTATTGTTAGGGGCAGAAAGTTACCTGGCATTCGACCCCCCGACAGTGAGGCGGGTGCTGAGACTCGTTGATCTGCAAAGGTAGCGCCCTTCAATGGAGACAGACAGAAAGCAGGAAGCAAATGGGCTCCACCGAGCTGTGCTCAGCCCTGGTCAATATCAGTGGCCATGAACATGAGAGGTCACACACTATGCGAGTGGAGGTCTCTACAGCCTGCCCTCTTTTCTTTTAACCACGGGATTTCAAACGAGTAGCTGTTGGTGCAGCACTTTTGTGTGGGGTACCCTGGTGGAAGGATGAACTCATTACAGTCATCACTCCAGATGTGTCCCAACCTTAAGTGTTACTATCAAACAAGAAAGCATTTATCATTTCTAATTCACATGGATCATTTATTCAGTTGCTGGAAGGTCATCACACGAGTGGCGTGCTGGTCACATGCGAAACCGCATTACTCTCTTGCATGTTAGTGTTGCTGTGCTACACATCCGAATCCCTGCAAATTTCTTCCTCTTCTGCAAGGGACGAGGAGCAAGCCATGATGCTTCAGAACCGTGAGGCAGACTGCTGACATTGACACATCTTTTACTTAACCTTTACTCATCCGGGCGACTTATAATTACAAATTATCTTGTTCAAATATGACTGGAGCCAATATGCATACTCAGTAAGAAAAAGATAAGCCTCAGGCAGTGAAGATAAATGCAAATTAATGCATAGAGTGTACAGACACAATGATAAAGCTAAAGCCTCACAGATGGAGCACAGGGGAATCAAAGAGTCAAGTGACAATTATTATAGCAAATAATTATAGCATACAATTATTATATGTATTATCATAGCATGCAATTAGCAACTATAAATGATGGTTAATAGGTCATCAGCTTTGGCAGTCAATACACATGAGTAAGGAATGAGGCATGCACACACACACACACACACACACACACACACACACACGCATGCACGCACATGCACACGGACACATACACACTAGGGATGGTAAGATTCACTGATTCGCATCGGTGCACCAGCATAAAAGTTCACGATGGAATTGCCCCGATTAAAAAAGTGTGCACCAGATACAATTTGGGATGAACTCGGGATGCATCGTTTCTAACATCTTTGAATCGGTAAAATCCAATTTATTTATATATAATTATTAGTAGAGGCCCTATGCCTTTATTATTTATAAATGTGACCAATAATTTTATATTTTATATTGATTCCTCCTTTCTAAACTGTTTCTCAAGCGCTCTCTCTCTCATCTCCACTGCTGTCAGTGGCCAATTCTCGTCAAGTCTCTCGGCCAAGTCTTGCGCGAGTTGGAGGCGTGTCCGAGAGAGTCACAGATTATCATGGAGGAGGAAGAGAGAAACAAATATGTAAAGTAAAAATGGCATTTTTTTACTTAATTTATGATTTGGTGTCTGCTTAAGAAGAACCAAAGAAATAAAATCAAACTATCTGTACCATACTGAATTGCATAGCATCATATTCTTTTGCATCGCATCGTAACGCGTTGAATCGCACGCACACATACACATGCGCACACACACATGCACGCACACACACACACACACGCACTCACACACACTCACACACTCGCACACACTCACACACACACACACACACTCAGACAGAGACACACATACACACACACGCTACAGATTAAGAAAGTGCGCAAGTCTGTTAAGTGCTCTCCCTGCAGGATTATGTTCATTCAGACACAGTTCAAATACGACATGTGCTCTCAGAGCCATGTAATTAAAAATGCCTCTTTGATGAGCAAACTTCCTGCTGCTCTCCTGCGGCTCCCGACACAGGGCTCAGGGTGGCTTCGGAAAGAGACGTTACGCTGACTCCTCAGCAGAGGGGCATTGACTTGGAGCTTGGAGCTCCCAATTTACTCTGTTCGGCTGTTGCCTGTGTGCACTGAGGGTGATTATCCTTTTTTATCAAACCGATCGATCCAGCCCAGATTGGATTTCCACCCCAGAAAGACAGTAATGGGACTTAAACAAGTCTACTTTGCAATCCTGGGCCAGCAAAGTTTTACCCCAGAGACAGCGGTATCGTCCCATCTTTGGGACCTGGGGTTTCAGTGGATCGACCCAGAGGGCAGATGGACCCTTCAGTCATTCACAGATGACATGATTTCAGAGCTTTATTTAATTTAGTTTCCTTCACAGTGCAAGCAGGATTCACACCTGGTTAAAACCAATTTAATAAAAAAAATGTCTCCTCACTGCTCTGTACAACATGCTGAGGAGACGAGCCAATCCAAAGGGAAGAGGAGAGAGAAGAGGAGGCACAGAAGATCTTGAGATGACCGCAGAGTCAGAGACAGAGTCAGAGTCAGAGTTATCACAAGTGAGACTTGGAGCCTGGCATTTCTTCCTGTTTGGGTTATGGCATTCCAGGTGGTACTTAAGTTACCCTCCAGAATCCGATCAGATATCCAGGGCTGGAACTGCGCTCAGGGTGCAGGGAGGGGTGGAACTTTTAGTTTGAAGTGAACAGAACGTGGGATTTTTTCACTGCAGAAAGAGAATTTTTGAGTCCTGGTTCAAGGAAGAGTCCTCTCTAAAGCGCAGAGGGGTTATGCGGTTATTACTGATGCTGGGACTTCCACGCATTATGTAAATGCGAGCGTATTGAAGAAGGGAGGGACCTGATCTGATTTTGCTCCTCCATGTCTCCGCCGCGCTCAGTCAGCAGGCCCTTAACTCGAGACGACGCCTCTCAAGGTCGAAGCCAATCTGCCAGCTCTTATGAAGTATCGATTTTCAATCTAACGCGCTGTCGTTTCTCCCTCTCTCCCTCTCTTCCTCTCATTCCACTAAACCCCTTGTTTTCTGTCTCCGTACGGATCTCTCTCCTGGACTTACCCTCAGCGACGCAGCCTTGAGTTGCTTTCCTAGCTTCCAGAGCCTTCTCTTTCACTGTCACTGTGGTTTTAGAAGAAGGTGACACTGCTTGCTGTGGCTGTGTGTCTGATCTCACTGGTACTGACTGTGGAGACCCAACACATATATCCACTCACCGCTACAGCTTTCTAATTTTAATTCATCGGCATGAGCAGTATAATCTAGTTATCATTATTAACGTTGTGTGTAACAGGCTATGCAGCATGTAGTATTAAATGAATCTGGATGACAGTGCACTATGGCATCACTCAACATGTGTGTACTGTAACATCGCTCAGGTTGTATGCACTATGATATCATTCCAAATGTGTGTACTACGACATCATTCAGGATATGTGTACTGTAACATCACTCGGGCTGTGTGCACTATGACATCACTCAGAATGTGTGTACTGTAACATCACTCGGGCTGTGTGCACTATGACATCACTCAGAATGTGTGTACTGTCCTCTGTATGAAACAGGATGAGGCTCCCATCACAGTGCTCCTGCTGATTAGGGCAGTGCAGTTAAAAGACACTATCTGGTATTGGTGGAGCTACTGGGATGATCATTTGGGAAAAAGATGCTATGATGGAGGCTTTGATGAAGCTTCTGGGATGCCAGATAACCTTGATTAAGAAGTTCCTCTCTCTCTCTCTCTCTCTCTCTCTCTCTCTCTCTCTCTTTCTATTTCTCTCATTGCCCTATGACTCCATCATTTTCCACTGTCTTCTCCTTCCTTTAACCAATCCCTCAATCCCTCTCTCTGTCACTCTCTCTCTCACACACACCCTCTCCAGCCAGTGTTCTATAAGGGCGTGGCAGGCTCCCAGGTGACCCTGTCCAGCCTGGTGAACCAGCCGCGGGCAATGCTGGAGGAGAAAGCGCGCCACCTGTTGACGGAGCCGGAGAGGCAGACCCTGAGCTACTACCTGAAGGAGTACCGCGATGGCAACATCGGCGTGGAGCCGCTGATCATGGCGCTGTTCGAGCTGCTCAACACTCACGCCAAGGTGGGCGGAGCCCTGTGGCGGCTCGTGGTGGGTGGGGCCCTGTGTCAGCTCGCCGTGGGCGGAGCCCTGCGTCGTTCTGCGGTGGGCGGAGCCCTGCGTCAGCTAGCAGTGGGCAGGGGGGCATGGGCCCCACAGGCTGCTTCTTCTATGAGAGAAATTTCCCAGTGAGAGCGCTCTGTGGAGCTGTGTGTTTGTAGGCCTTACATTGTAGGCAGTGTGGGCCCTCCGCTAAGTGTTTGACCCTATGCATTCTGCTCTGTTTGGGGTTGTTTTGGGCATCGCTCAGTTTTAGGAAGAATACTCAGGGATCTATAGTAGCTATCCACACATGCATCATTCACACATCTACCATATATAATTCTGTTCAGAATGCATTTGTCTAATGGAAAGTGCCATCAGGAGACCTGACCATGACATGAAGATAGCCTTTTTTATATGAGGTAAAATAATTTTCGCTTGCTGAAAAGAAAAAAAGTGTTTATTTCAATGCTCTTTCAAAAGCAATTGTGTCGGCATCTGTACAGAGACGTCCTGAACTGTATGCACATCAAAACCAAAAAATATGTCAGAGGGGCATTCTGTTGCTTTGTGATGTCAAAGATTATCAGTTGAATGCCAGGCGAAAAAATGCTCAAAGCCTTGAAAGCTGGATAAAATTGTTGTGTCTTTTATTATCACCTTGCAACTATTATTCATCACACCACATGAACCACATCAACTACATGAATACTATCGAATGAACCCAAAATAACTTTAGATCACAACAATATGGTGATGGCTGGCGAAGCAAAAATTTAGCCAGACTTTTAAAATCCAATTTTAAGTTTACTAATGCAACAAAGTACATATTCAAAGCAACAAAGCTTGTGTACATGGCAAAATAAGCAGAAAGTTTCCACACAGTTTCTGTGTGGAAACTGTTCAGCATTGTATAGCAATCCATCCATAGTGATACACAGTCTTTTTTACAGTACCTGTAGGTATGATGTCCTTCATGGAGACTGTGGGAATTGAAACCCCCACTGAGGCGCGGAGGTAGTGCCATGTAGTGCGTGTTTTTGGGGGAGGTTCCCCCGTCAGTAACCCCTCCATCTCCCCCGCCCCCAGTTCTCCCTGCTGTCAGAGGTGCGGGGTCTGGTGGCCCCGCAGGACCTGGAGGCGTTTGATGGGCTGATCCTGCAGCACGAGATCGAGGCGCTGAAGGTTCGGCAGGGAGGGCCAGGCGCACTGAACCCCGATACCTTCTCCATGATCTCCTTCCCCGACACCCTCTCCTCCGCCGCCAGCTTCCTCACCTCTAGCACCCTCGGCACGCAGGTACCTGACCCACACGGTCGCTGAGGGAGCTGTGTGTCTGTCTATCTCTGTCTGTGTGTCAGTCTCTGTCCATCTGTATGCCTGTCTGTCTGTCTCTCTGTATGTATGTCAGTGTCGCTCTGTCTCACCGTCTCTGTCTGTCTGTCTCTCTGTGTATGTCAGTGTCACTCGGTCTCACAATCTCTGTCTGTCTGTCTCTCTGGATATCTCTCTCTCTGTCTGTCTCTCTGTCTCTCTCTCTATGCCTCACCGTCTGACAGCCTGTTTGCCTGTGTCTGCCTGTCTGTCCGTATCTCTGTCTGTATGTCTTTGTCCTCCTGTCTTTATGTATGTCCAGCTGTCTGTCTGTCTGTCTGTCCACATCTCTGTCTGTATGTCTGTGTATCTCTGTCTCTACATCTTTGTCTGTCTCCCTCTCTGTCTGTCTGTCCATATGTGTCTCTGTCTCTCCACCTCTGTGGCTGTCTCTCTGTCTGTATGTCTCCTTCTTTGGGGCTCAGCAGATATTTGCCATGTCTGTGTAAGCGTGCCTGTGAAGCTGTGTGTCTGCTACAGTGCTGTGTTGTGTTCATTTGTGGCCCATTAGCTGCGTGATGCCAGCTGTGTGTTTATCCCTGTGGGTCAGACTGCCAGTCTCTGGGGCAGTCTACGCATCCCTGTGGGTCAGACTGCCAGTCTCTGGGGCAGTCTGCACATCCCTGGGGGTCAGACTGCCAGTTGCTGGGCTGGGTGGGTGTCTGTAGTCCCTGTGATCCTGCCTGAATGAAAACTAAGCATCCCTGTTGCCATGAGACAGGGTTATGCCACACCACAGTGTGGACGCTTCCAGAACACACATTTCCAGCCACTGTAGAGAGACAGGAGCACAGTGCTCTGGGCACAGTTCCCAATGGGCATTGATTGGTATTGGTAATGTGATGGATGGAAGTAGAGAACATATCTGTTTTACTGCCCCCCCTCCCCCAGGAGCTGTGGTTGATAGACATGATGGAGGTAGGAACCCCCCCACCCTTAGAGAATGCATTTGCTGTGGCCCTGATTCCTCAGCTGCCCCTGGGGGTGTGGCATGACTTGTGGGGTGCGCGTGAGGGCGGGTTTCGTGTGCACTTGCAAATGTGTGTATGTGTGTGTGTGTATGTGTGTGCATGTGCATGTGCATGTACTTGTGTGTGTGTGTGTGTGCGCGTGTCCATGCATGAATATATGTGATGTGTATATGTATGTGTGTATGTGTATCTGTGTGTGTGTGTGTGCGCGTGTGCATGCATGAGTGTATGTGATGTGTATATGTATCTGTATCTGTGTGTGTGTGTGTGTGTGTGTGTGTGTGTGTGTGTGTGTATGCGTGTTCATGTGCATGTGCATGTACTTGTGTGTGTGTGTGTGTGTGTGTGTGTGTGTATGCATGCATGAGTGTATGTGATGTGTATACATATATATATGTGTGTGTGTATCTGTGTGTGTGCACCTACATGCATGCCCTACTCTGTTATTTTCCCTTTGCCTTTCAGCCATGTCATTAACTGTCTGCAGGGCAGAGATTATTGAATGCTGCTGTTTCACTGAAGCTAATAGCAGCTCAATAAGAGCCCATTGCACCTCCTGCTATTCAAACACCCCTGCTGCTTCAACACCCCTGCCTACTAAGTTAATATCCCTACTGTGACTAGGGCTCTCACTGCTACGCTAACATTTCCCTCTGTAACAAACATGTCCAGCTGCCTCAGTTAGCAGAGGAATGGACCAGAGCCCAGACCCTAAACACCGCGGTTCCCTGCAGTGTCTGAGATTCTGGATGACACCTGGTCCAGTGCATGTCCTGCCAGCAGGGGTGTGCCCTGGCCCGCTGCCGGCGTCTGAGTGTTCCAGACCAACCCCACCGTGTCAGGGCGAGACTGGGCAGCTTGTGCCAATCACAGTGTCATGCTCTGTTGCTGATTTAACAGCCAAGGTCTGCATCCCCCATTACCTTTGTGACAAAGAGCAGCGTGAACCAAAATGTAGAGATGAGTCAGAACACAGGAGATCAGGTTCAAAAAATAAAATTGCCTTTAATAAAGACAGAGAAAAGTCAAACAGGCTTGGGTAAGATCTCGCGCACGCACGCACGCACGCACGCACGCACGCACGCACGCACGCACGCACGCACGCACGCACGCACGCACGCAGTTGGCCAACTCAAGCCTGAGCAAAGGCATAAACAAAGGGCGGGGCTTAAATAACAGAGAACGCAGGTGTAAGCAGTAAACTAATCAACCCAGGTGAAACATATTAACTAAATGAGACCTAGAGAACACAGGTAGTTATGTGGCCATCTGGTGGCCAACCTGGGAAACAGCAGCTGCATTCCTGGCAGCCGTGGCAGTGAAATAGATCCTGAGAGTGAAGCACAGCAGCAGTAAAACACCCTTAATGCCTCCGCTGAGGTTTACTGTGAGCCTGAGGTGAGGGGCAGTGAGCGGTCTGTGGTGCCTGTGCAGCGGAGCTGAAGTGAAGAGCTTGTGTGAGTCCTGAGTAAAAGCCTTGGTAGCAGGTAGCAGGTAGCCGAGTGGTTGTAGCGGCTACGTCGCTCCCCCGAGACTGGGTTAAGTAGCGTTGTTGCCGACAGGCTAGGGGCAATTTGCCTTTAGCTCAACTGGCAATGACGCTGGCCGTAAGGGGTTGGCGGTGAGCAGTGAGAACCTCGGTTTGAAAGTCGCTTGCTCGCCAACCCACGTAATCGCATTAAACACAACGCAAGATCCCACCCGTTACACCTGCCTTTATCTTGAACACCACTGTGTGTGTGTGTGTGTGTGTGTGTGTGTGTGTGTGTGTGTGTCTGTGGGAATTCTTTTCTTATGTGTGTGCATGTTTTTAGTTTTTGTGCTGGAAGTCACTCTGGATAAGAGCATCTGCTAAATTAATGTAATGTAATGTAGTTTTAGTTGTTACAGTTACATTACAACTTCCATTTGAATGAAAATCAATAGATACACGGGCAGCCGTCTGAGAGCCTCTTTTCGCTGTCCTTCTATCTCTCTGTCCCTCTCTCTCTCTCTCTCTCTCTCTCTCTCTCTCTCTCTCTCTCTCTCTCTCAGAATGATAGCACATTGGATGGCAGTATTGATGGGCCACACGAGAATCTGGATGCCCTGCCTGATGTCTCCCTGGTGAGCCTGACTCCTCCATCCAGGGGATGGGATAGAGCATGTGGGGGTTACAGCATGAGGTGGAGGGAGGGGCTGTACTCAGGGCCACGGCAGAAAAGCAGTGTTTAGGGGTGTGTGTGTGTGTGGGGGGGGGGGACAACAGAAGCGTCAATGGTGACCAGGAAAAAAAATCTCTCGCAATGGAAGATGTCAGACGTCTTTAGCAGTGCTGCTACAACAAAAGGTACTTCTGCTGTGAAGTGTTGCATCTGGTCCCGCTGCCGGTTCAGTGAAGGTCGCTCCTCTCTAAAGGAGGGGAGGAGTGGAGGACGGCAGCTCCCGGCAGTAAACCCTAACTGAGGGATCTGTGCCTCACTGTGGCAGCGCTTACAGTCCTCTTCAGCATGCATGGTGTTCCGCAAAAACACTCCCCTTCAAGCCTGTGTGTTGTGAGAATGTCAGTAGTTCATGTTCCAGCCAGCTAGTCAGCTAATTAACTGATGAACAGGCAAGTTCCTGTTATGTGCCATCACCTATGCACAAGGGAAACATCCTAGAGTGTACTTACATACATGAGCGCAAATGATAGAAGACAATATCTCCAAATATGATTGGTCCCAGACACAGAGATGTCCTTAGGAAAAACTTCCTGAAAAGTTTCATACTTTAGTTAAGATGCAAGTAGAAAAGTTTGTCCAATGGTCATCAAAGATGGGCTCTGACCAAATTTCCCTGTTATTAAAATTAATATCAGAGGTTTGTGCATACAGTAAAACAAATAGGGGAAATAGAGACTTTGCCATGTTGTTGCGAGACAATGCTGATTCCACATGTTTTAAAGTTCTACGGCCTCTCTTGTAACTGGATGTCAGCATGTCATTGTTGTAACTTGTTACATAGCATTATTACAAAGTTCCATAGAGTTTAACATTTATGCAATTAGTGCCATTAATGGAAATAAACAGGAACGTATGGCTTAGATTATCGTCTCCCAGCACATTGTTTCGGCTTTAGTTTTGAACATGATGGATTTCAATGAACTCAATTATATCATGTGTCTTTTCACAATAAAACAGGTATATAGTCAAGATGTTCCCCACACAGGAAAACACTGAAAACTGTATCCACTCTTTTCAGATGTTACTGTCCAAATGTCCACCCAAGTTTGACATGTACAGTGCTGGCCAAAAGTATTGGCACCCCTGCAATTCTGTCAGATAATGCTCAATTTCTCCCAGAAAATGATTGCAATTACAAATGTTTTGGTAGTAATATCTTCATTTATTTTGCTTGCAATAAAAAAACACAAAAGAGAAAGAAAAAAAAGTCAAATCAAGTATCAATTTACACAAAACTCCAAAAATGGGCCGGACAAAAGTATTGGCACCCTTTGAAAAATCATGTGATGCTTCTCTAATTTGTGTAATTAACAGCACCTGTTACTTACCTGTGACACATAACAGGTGGTGGCAATCACTAAATCACACTTGCAGCCAGTTAAAATGGATTAAAGTTGACTCAACCTCTGTCCTGTGTCCTTGTGTGTACCACATTGAGTATGGAGAAAAGAAAGAAGACCAAAGAACTGTCTGAGGACTTGAGAAGCAAAATTGTGAGGAAGCATGGGCAATCTCAAGGCTACAAGTCCATCTCCAAAGACCTGAATGTTCCTGTGTCTACCGTGCGCAGTGTCATCAATAGGTTTAAAGCCCATGGCACTGTGGCTAACCTCCCTAGATGTGGACGGAAAAGAAAAATTGACGAGAGATTTCAACGAAAGATTGTGCGGATGGTGGATAAAGAACCTCGACTAACATCCAGACAAGTTCAAGCTGTCCTGCAGTCCGAGGGTACAACAGTGTCAACCCGTACTATCCGTCGGTGTCTGAATGAAAAGGGACTCTATGGTAGGATACCCAGGAAGACTCCACTTCTGACCCAGAGACATAAAAAAGCCAGGCTGGAGTTTGCTAAAACTTACCTGAGAAAGCCAAAAACATTTTGGAAGAATGTTCTCTGGTCAGATGAGACAAAAGTAGAGCTTTTTGGGAAAAGGCATCAACATAGAGTTTACAGGAAAAAAAACGAGGCCTTCAAAGAAAAGAACACGGTCCCCACAGTCAAACATGGCGGAGGTTCCCTGATGTTTTGGGGTTGCTTTGCTGCCTCTGGCACTGGACTGCTTGACCGTGTGCATGGCATTATGAAGTCTGAAGACTACCAACAAATTTTGCAGCGTAATGTAGGGCCCAGTGTGAGAAAGCTGGGTCTCCCTCAGAGGTCATGGGTCTTCCAGCAGGACAATGACCCAAAGCACACTTCAAAAAGCACTAGAAAATGGTTTGAGGGAAAGCACTGGAGACTTCTAAAGTGGCCAGCAATGAGTCCAGACCTGAATCCCATAGAACACTTGTGGAGAGATCTGAAAATGGCAGTTTGGAGAAGGCACCCTTCAAATCTCAGGGAGCTGGAGCAGTTTGCCAAAGAAGAATGGTCTAAAATTCCAGCAGAGCATTGTAAGAAACTCATTGATGGATACCGGAAGCGGTTGTTCGCAGTTATTTTGTCCAAAGGTTGTGCTACCAAGTATTAGGCTGAGGGTGCCAATTCTTTTGTCCGGTCCATTTTTGGAGTTTTGTGTAAAATGATAATTGATTTAATTTTTTTTTCATTGTCTTTTGTGTTTTTTCATTGCAAGCAAAATAAATGAAGATATTACTACCAAAACATTTGTAATTGCAATCATTTTCTGGGAGAAATTGAGCATTATCTGACAGAATTGCAGGGGTGCCAATACTTTTGGCCAGCACTGTAGACAGTCCCTTCCTCCTCAGGTGCTGAACTGTGGTACTTGTTTGGTCATTGTTTTCTGTAATTCCCCAGCATAGAGTACTGTATGAAACACCGAGTCTCCATCAGCTGTTTTATCGCCTGTTATTAGGCCAATCCAAAGGTTTAAATGGGTTATAATTCTTGTGAGTCAGACTTGGCTGCATGCTATAACAATGCAAAATGAAATCAGACCCAATACACTCGACCCCCTGAAGGTACTTCACAATGCGGCCTTTCAGTTCAATGTATGAGTGTGCCAGCTCCATGGAGGTAGCTGATTGGTCCTCTCTCACGCTAACGCTTCTTACAGACCTGTTTCCAGCTGCAGATCAGAGATCAGGGTGGGCCAAGAAATGGGGGAGGCGAGAGGGTGGAGAAGGAGGGATTGAGAGATTTGCTACAGAAGTGAAAGACAGTAGACAAATATGGGGGTATAGGAGAGTGAGACAGAGAGACAGAGAGAGAGAGAGAGAGAGAGAGTGAGAGAGAGAGGGAGAGAGAGAGGAGGGTTGAGAGGGAGAGAGAGAGAGAGAGAGAGAGAGAGAGAGTGACAGTTTTGCCAGCAGTCCTGTTAGGAAAGCTGCACAAATTTGTTGGCGCAATATGTCACCCACTGGCATAATCCGAGAGGGGGCCAGATAGAACCTGTAACATAAACCAAAATACATGGGTGTCATAAACTCTGTCACATAAATGTGTTTATTTTCTCTTTATTCTGTTTTTTTTTTTAAATATTTATTTGTTCATTTTTGTATAAACATGTAAGCAGTGGTTTCATATATTTCAAGTTTAAGAATATTTTTATTGTGCATTATTTAAAATATATGAGCACATTTTTACTGGTTATTGTTACAGATTTGGCTATATATTCAAAAATATCACACAAGTAAAATCATTTGAAATTGAAAATAGTGGCTGGGAGAGAGAGAGGCCACGGCTTTGCTTTGCACTGTGGGTGATCAAACTGTCCGTTACATCTCAGGTGAAATACGCAGCGTTCACCCGCACCCTCGTTATTCCCATTGGAATGGTATGGAACCACAGCGGGGGGGCTGAGTGCTGAATAAAGATGAGGAGACGGGACGTGGGGGGACCCTAATAAATGCGTACCCCCAATGTGCTTCTGCTTCCAGGATGAGGCGCAGTGCACCTCCGACTCGCCCCCCTCCTTCAAACCCCCGCCCCCGCCGGGGCCGTCGAGGCGTCCCAACCAGCAGGATCATCCCGTGCGGCCCTCCTCTGGGACGTCCCAGTCTGGGGCATTTTTCTCCGCCGCCTCTCAGGACAGCAGCCACGCCCACCTGGCCTCGGCCTCACCCACACAGGAAGCGACGGAGCCCCAGCTACCCCACACGAACCAGCAGCCTGCCGCTCCCGTCCGCCACACCCCGTCCCCAAGCCAGGCGAACCCCGCCCCCCCATCACCCTCCCCTGCACCCCGCTCCCTGTCCCCCGCCGCTCCTGCCCCAACCGCTCCCTCTCCTCCGTCCCCCGCCCCCTCGCGCCCTTGCCCCCCCACCCCCTCAGCCCCCCCGCCGGCGTCACCCTCCGCCAGTCCCGAGAAGGCCCCCCCCTCCTCCCCCTCCCAGCACTTTGTGACGGTGGAGGTTCACAGGCCGGACGCTGAGGCAGACCCCAGTGAGGCGCGACCCACGCTCCAGGCCAGAGGTGAGGGCCGAGTGGAGGACACATGCTGTCAATCAACAGAGTATGTGCTCCCATCGCCATGGCGACCCATTGATTATATGTGATCAATCACATGCTTAGTGTTAGCTGTGTGTGACATGTAATTTCTAAAAGTATTGAAGTATTGACACACAGCTGTGGTAAAATAAACATTGACTGATATGTACAGTTGTTCCTACCACAGACATGTGGAATCCATTATGCAGTGTACGCTCATACATGTGTGTTTGTGTGTGTGTGTGTCTGTATGCATGCGTGTTTGTGTGTGTGTGTGTTTGTGTATGTCTGTGTGGGTGCACACGTGTGTGTGTGTGTTTTCAGGGGCCACACTATCCCAGCTGTCGGACAGTGGACAGACGCTGAGTGAGGACAGCGGGGTGGACATTGCGGAGGCGGGGGGGCTGAGCAAGGACAGCAGCCCCCGTCCCGGCAGGACACGCCCCCCACAGGAGTCACAGGGAGCAGAGGGGCCGGCACCAGAGGCATCTGCCAAACCGGTGAGAGAGAGGAGAGACCAGAGAGACCAGAGAGAGAGAGAGAGAGAGAGAGACCAGAGACCAGAGAGAGAGAGCAGAGACAAGAGAGACCAGAGACCAGAGAGAGAGAGAGCAGAGACCAGAGAGAGAGAGCAGAGACCAGAGAGACCAGAGAGAGAGGGAGAGAGCAGAGACCAGAGAGAGAGAGAGCAGAGACCAGAGAGACCAGAGAGGGGGAGAGAGAGAGAGAGCAGAGACCAGAGACCAGAGACCAGAGAGAAAGAGAGAGAGAGAGCAGAGACTAGATAGACCAGAGAGAAAGAGAGAGCAGAGACCGGAGCTACAGCCATGGTCAGGGCTCCTGCTTTTTCTGTGCTTTTCAGCATTTCAGTCTCTGTGTGTAAAAGATGTCTGCACTCTCGCTGCCTCTAGGATGTGCTCCTCTCTCTGCAGCGGGCACAGCCTCAGAGCGGGGTGCCCCTGTGTGTGAGAGAGGCTGTGGTACCTGGACTCAGGTACTGCCACTTCCTCAAGGGTCGTGCCGTGCTCAAAGGCCATGCAGAGGGAGAGGTGAAGGGGGAACATGCCATTTTGTTCCGTGTCTCCTAACCCCTTTCTCCTCCTCTCCCTCTCATCCCTTCCTCATCCCTCTCTCTGTCCCTCCTCTCTCTCTGTCTCTCTCCGGGTGTTTGCAACCCTGTAGGCTGGGTCATCAGAGCCCACTTCGACGCTGGTGCGGGTGGTAAAGAGTGCCAACACCTTGGGCATAGCCATCGAGGGCGGTGCCAACACCCGCCAGCCACTCCCGCGCATCGTCACCATACAGGTCAGTCCCGCAGGGGTCAGAGGTCAGAGATCAGAATGCCTCCCCTGGGCCCACACAGTCTCTCTGTCAATCAAACTGTATTTAAACACAGTGCTCTGCACCAAGGTGCGCTGCTCAGAAACTTGGCAAACGGCAGTAGATATGACAGGAAGGAGCGGGCAGTGGTGCTGCGTCTGAAGTCGCCTAAAGTGAGAACATTAGAAGTAATGAGATGTGTGGAAACGGAGTGTGTGGACACAGAATCGCTCTAATGGAACACCTCGCAGTTACATAGAGGAAGGTGTCATCTATACAATTTGCTCTTTTCCCTTAGGGCGACAGAATCACAAAAATATCTCACATGTGGTGAGGAAAAAGGTAATTCGGTGAGAAATTTTCCCTCTGTGCACTAATGGCAAGTATGGTAAAAGATAAGTTGCTTTTCGGGAGGTCGTAAAATTAAGCTAACTTTAAAAGAACTTACGTGACAACAGATGCACACAGCTGACAGTGTTATCAGTTACATAGGACACCTCTGCAGCACATCAACACCCACAGATATTAAAGCAAGAGCTTGGCTTCCCTGCAAGGAAGTGTGAATTTAATACAGAGAGCACTTATGATTCTCTGTCCCCTGAGTAGTGTATTTAGTTCTCTGGGGTGTTCAGAGAGAATCAAAACAACACAAATATTTAATTACCCAGTTCCTTTTTCTTGGAGCTGTGCACATGGTGGTAGCTAGATGGGTAGGTGAAATGGTAAAATGCAGGCTTCTCTTGTTCAAACTAGATTTACACTCACCTGTAATGTGCATTTTGAAGTCTTTATAACCATCTCTACTGTTCACGCTAAATTCACTCTCACCCTCTAGTATTCAGACTGAAGTCTCTGTAACCCACGCTTTGCCCTACACTCACACTCACCCTCTCCACCGCTCAGCTGAAAGTTGCGCGCACCGTTTTCACCGCCACCTGTCTGGTCGTGCAGTGACACACTCGGGGTCTGTGTGCCACGCCGAAGCGCTTTATGCAAACGATGTTCCTCTCCTCCCGGTCCTCGGGTCTCCCGATTGTGCTTTTGTTTTTTTTTAAATTTTTCCTTTTAACGGCGAAGCGGGGACTCTTCCCTTTCATCGCAGAGGCTGAAAGCCGCGCATCTGTTTCGCGGCGGAACAAAAAGGCCCCGCTGAATGGGGCGGCAATGCCGAGGACAGGAAGAGAAGAACAAGTGCTGAAATCAAAGCGAGGGACGGAGGGATGGAGGGCACAACAAACTGTTCTGTAATTAAGGGGGGGTGGGGGGCGGGGGCAGGGGGGGTGAGATTGAGCCGGCCCCGGCAGGCGGGCAGGAGAGGACTTTAATTTCCCCTCCATCAGAGAGATAGTTCATCAACGCTTTCACGGAGTCCCGGCGACAAAGCCGGCCGAAGATGAGATATGGCGGCCGCCTTTGTTTCTGCCCATCTGTTTGTTTTGCCGAGTCGATTTTTATGCGGAGCGTCCGTCCGGAGCCCGCGCCGATACCGCGAGCATTTCCATATCAATAACCACCTCTGACACCATACCCATAAATCCAAGCCAAATGAGCTCCTGGTTCAGACTGGCTGTGTAGAGACCCTGTGCGGGATGTCCCCATAGTTACAGAGGCAGTCTGAGGATCCTCCCCGCGTGGGCAGCTGTTTGGAGGAATACTGTCGTTATATTACGCTACATTTGCTTAGCA
This sequence comes from Megalops cyprinoides, assembly GCF_013368585.1. Classification (NCBI taxonomy): domain Eukaryota; kingdom Metazoa; phylum Chordata; class Actinopteri; order Elopiformes; family Megalopidae; genus Megalops; species Megalops cyprinoides. The sequence continues at coordinate 3,246,904 of NC_050586.1, forward strand.
GAGTGACTTTCATCAACTCCAATATACATATTTTATGTATTTAAAGAAGTGGATAGTTACTGAGGCAATCTGGGTTCTGTGATTTGCCCAAGGGTACAACAGCAGTGCTCCATCTGGAAATTAAACTGGCAACATTTGTAGGCTAAACTTTTCACCGTGCCACTACACCGCACCACTGTCTTTCCCAGGCCTATTACACTTGGACCTCCCGGTCAGTAGAGGGCGATCATACAGTTTTTAACTGTAGGCATGTTAGCACCTTGATGGTGGCTGTGCATTAGTAAATTAGCTTTCAGGTTGTTTGTTAGCGCTTGATATAACCCCAAACTGCTGCTCATAGATTCATTACAGAACCTTCAGGACATTCACAACGGTAGTGTTAGACTGCCAGTTAGTTCTCATTTCAAAATGGCAGGTGAAGTAACAGCTAGATGTGGTGAATGCAGTTTGGTGGACTCAGTGGACATTGTTGTTCAGCATGTACCCACTCCTATCAGAGACCCGAGTCGTTTCATTTGTTTGCCTTGATTAACAAGCAGGTCAATCAGCCAAATAATCAGCACACATTTGCAGGTAATTTGCCTCCCTCTTAATCATGTATCGCTCCAGCATGATCTGGCTTTGTACACAGAGAGTGAGTAATGAAGAAATCTATGCGCACAGTCAGGTAATCAGTGTATATCTGCAAATCCTGCACAGTTTCATTATACAAAGGAAGAGAACGGCACCACAAGGCACAATTAAGAGAAAGAGAATTAGTGTCCGATACAGATCATTCTGAATAAACTGAGTGTTAATAGAAAATCAAAAAGGGAAACAGATGTGGAGAAACGAGTGGGTTGAAGGAAAGCTTTGTGCTTTCCTCTGGTTTGAGCTGATGAGGCACCACTGGCAAATTCAGAAAAACCCCATAAACCCCACTCTGGCCCTGCCAAGTGGCAGTAAATGTTACACCTCCCGTGACATCCCTCTAAATGTGCCGTGGCATTTTCAGACTGCAGTCTAATTCTGGCACTTACCAGCCCTCGGCAATCGATACAGCGAGATTGAGCTGAACTCCGTGTTGTGCTGCATTTAAGTGAAACCTAAGTGTGGAGGAGAGGAAGCTGAACGGCTCTTTTCAGCCCCTCCCTCCCACGCGGGCCAATCAGAGGGCAGACACGATATGGCAGGAACTGTCTGTGCCAAGCTGCTCTTCTGGGGAGGAATGAAGCTCTTGCAGCCAGAAGAGGATAAAACTTCACTAAAATCAAATAAAAATGAGCAGTGGCTTTTTGTTCCCCTGGCCAAAAAAAAGTTAAGTGACTTGAAATTAGCCCTTTGGACGCCACTCCAGAGTAAGTAATTTATGTGCTTTTTATTTATCTTTTCTTAAGCGTTAAAACAGCAGACTCCAGCTCAATTTTTTGACTTTTGGGCATCAGCCCGTGTCAGAAATCAGCTACTCTTCGGCTGCAGGTTCTGAGCATGCGCCTGATGGCCATCCCATCTCCCTCACCCACCCTGACATATGGCAGCATAATGGCTTACTGTGGCTGCTCGCTCAAGCTTAAAAAGCATTGTTCCTCTCTTTATCACTCTCTTTCGCTCTGTATTTTTCCTGTCCCCAGCTCTTCTTCAATCTTCTCCTGTCTCTCTTCTTTCTCTCTCCATCTTTTCCTCTCCCTCTATTCCCCATCTAGCTCCCTCTCTTTCTTTCTCTCTCTCTCCACTTCCTTTTCCATATCTCTGCCTCATCTTTTCACATCCCACCTTCCTTTCTTTCTCGTAACTTTCCCACCCCTTTTCTTACGTCTTCCTGTTGACCCCCTATCTCAATCTGTCCTTCTCTCCCTCACAGAGGGGAGGCTCCGCCCACAACTGCGGGCAGCTGAAGGTGGGTCAGGTGATCCTGGAGGTGAACGGCGTGTCGCTGAGAGGGCGTGAGCACCGAGATGCCGCGCGGCTCATCGCTGAGGCCTTTAAGACCAAAGAGAGGGACCACATCGACTTCCTGGTCACTGACTTCAACGTTGCCCTGTAGGGGGCGCCAGAGAGACATTCAGCAACGCATTTTTTCTACCGGGGGAATAGAGGGAGGAAACTGGGTTTCCTGAACAGTGAAATAAAGGGTCATCCAAGGTTCACGTGTGCAGTCAACTTGCACTCTCTCCTCCTCCTCCTCGTCCTCCTCATCTATCCTCACACTATGAGACAGACCGCGTCACATTCAAGGAGAGTACCAGAGATTAGGCAAGCCTTCCTGCGGTGCCCCCCTGCCCTCGCCCTTCCTACATAGCGGGGAACCCTGCCTAGCCATAGGAGGACTGGTAAGAGGCGTGGGCGTGTCTGTGAGGAGGCTGTTGTTGTAAGGAGGGACACACGACCCAGTGAGGTTGCGGAGAGGGAGTTGGAAACTGGAAGTGGATCTCTGGGTGCACTCAGAAGCCCAGCACAGTTCCTGAGGGGAACCCTGTGAACCCAACCCCCCGGCGACTGCTGGAACAGCTTCAGCAGCAGTAGCAGGGTGTCTCTCTGTCTCTTTCTCTGGGCTTGACAGTTCCTTTGTGTCACTCTGGTCTCCCACACAAGGAAACACAGCCGTTCCCGATCAGTCTGACCACACCCTAACACCTGGACACACATGGCCTGGATGAACACCATCACTTGACCTCATCACCTATAATGGAATGACTGTTTTCTAAATGCATATTTGATTGATGTTTTTATAAATGCACATCCACCCATCCATGCACCTACACACACACACACACACACACACACACACACACACACACACACACACTTGCGCACACACACACTCACACACACACACACATACACACACACTCACACATATACATATGTAATGTATATACAAAAAATAGTATTAAATATATGAAAATTCAGAGGTCAAGAATATGATCCTTAATCAAAGCCTGTTAGGACATAGCCTTTCAAAGCAGGAATCATTGAAACCAATTGCTTTGCTGGCTGTAATTTTTTTATATAGTAATAATAATGGCTTGAAATTATTCCACTTTAATTGCCTTTGGCTTGTTAGCCGGCTGCATTTGTTTTGCTTGTGCAGATGAGCGGCCAGCCTCGTTCCCGTAATTACACTAAGCCCTGGTAATTAAGCGGCCGCGGGCTGCGGTGAAGGTCGCGGTGAGGTCACAGTGGGGTCGCGGTAAGGCTCGCTGAAGTGTGTGAGCACAGGCAGGGGGCAGGATGGGAGAGAAACCAAGGTAACGCAGTGGCACTTTATCCAAGCCTGAGGCCTAATGAGGCGATAATGAGGAGGCAGGAACAGGGCGGCTGAGGGCCCCTCAGCAGACAGGCTAATGAGAGACAGTGGAGTTAATGGAGGGGCGTGAGCAGGGAGTTTGGGGACCAGAAGGAGGAGGGGTTCCGATAACCTCCAGGAAATGGTCACTTTAGTGCCACTGAAGGCAAGAGGGTGTATTGCAGACTGCAGGTATAGTAATTGACTGGGTGAAAGAGTGGAAGACAACAGAGCTAATGAGTGTGTGTGTGTGTGTGTGTGAGTGAATGCTACTTTTTAGATGTGGAGGTGCATACATTCATGTTTGAGTGCATATGTGGGTGTGCATTTGATTATGTGTGTGTCCCTGAAGTTTTGAGTTTCTTTGTGTGTGTGTTGATATATGCTGAAATATGTACCATTGTGTATATATGCATGCTTCTGTGTCCGTGTGCAATTAACATTGTTTGCCTTTGAGTGTGTTTACAGATGAGCATTTGCAGGCACGTGTTTGCATGTTTGCCTGTGAAAGAGTGCAGGCATGTGTGTGAGAGAGCGCATTTGGGTGCATGCCCGTTTGCATGCGTGTTTGTGTGGAGTGAGTGTTTACGGGTGTGCGTGTGTGTGTGAGTGTGTATATGCGTGCGTCTGTGTACATGTGGGAAATGGTGAGTGTTTCCTCAGGAGAAACAGGTGAAAAGATGACAGTATTGGATGACAGTGTCATTAACTCTGAGCTCACTCTGGCTGCCTTGAGTTATCACTGCTGGTGATGACAAACCCAGCAAAAGACTTCAAGCTTCTGTCTGTGTGTGTCAGGTGAAGCAGGAACTTGAGTAAAATACCGAACCGATATTTAAATATGCATTAAAGACTTACAAAGTTACCAACTTACGAAGAAGTTTAAGCAGTTTGCATTATATTTCTAAAGAAATATAACATATATGATAGACATGGTTCTTTTTGCAGATCTGCACGTACAATAAATGAATATATACATGAATATAAATAAAATTACAGCCTCAGTTCCAGTATATGATGGTATATTAATATAACTTGCTAATAAAATGAGGTGACAAAGATGTAGCTCTCTACTTTAGTTATTTCACAGTAAGCGAACCACTTCCTAATTCCGTTTTGACCATTTCTTTGTCCTTTAAAATTTAACGTGAGACATATTTTAATGGAAATGGCTGAGTCTGTGCTATAGGGTTTAAAAGGCATAACGATGCAGGGATTCACTTGGAAGGTAATTTCCTTAGTGCATTTTTTTAAGTTTTCCTGTAAAGCTTGAAGCGGGTCCACTGAGTTGGATTTTGTTCAGAGTATTTAGCATTCAGAGTACTGAGTTCATTTAAAGCAAGGAGGGACTTGACAGAAGATTGGCTGGTAAGACTGCCACATGCACAAGGCCTATGATTTTACCCTTGAGTTCAGTTTTAATTGCCCTTTACATATGGGTGAAATTCGGGGCACAAAATCATACAGTAGCACGAGGTTGTTGAGGTGTTGAAGCTTGAGACATTTGGAGCCCCATGGCCAGTCAAAGCTAAAATCGCGCTGTGTGTCAAATTATATGGTTGTGCGGGGAGATGAGAATTGCTTTTCTGCATACTTTATGAGCTGGTTGCAGTTTTGATGGCTTTTTCCCGATTCCTGTTTAGATAGTGAAAAGAGCAGTGCCGGACTGCGAAAGCCAATTAAAATGACGAATTAATGTGCCAAAGAAGAAGAAAAAAAAACTTTCTGTTAGCCGTTCATTTTACCCGTAGAACCGCAGCTTGATAGAGACCGTTACTGAGTTGTAGTAAGACAGAACCTTACAGTGACTAGTGTGCTGCACTATAAGGCTTTGAAAGAGTGCAAACACCGGCCGAAATGTGACTCAGGTTAACTCAAAGTTCAGTTGCTACCAGTTTCAAAGAATCGCTTCATATGCCCCCAGTAAAATGAAGTAGTAGAGGAACCACAGAAGACAATGTATCCCAGAACTGTAATTGCTTCAAGAGGGCAGAGAAGCCCGCAGAGCTTATACTTAGGTGTCTTCGATGAGGTTTTGCCTTAATGTGTAGTGCTTTGTAAAATATGTGTGATAAGATGCCGTGGTTCACGGAGTGTGATGGATAGGTTTGGGCATGGCTCTAGACTGCTTATCATTAAATGATATTAGCTTAGTGGCTAAGTTATCAGGCATCTCACAGTGTTGCTATCGCCTGCATGATGAGGTGCAAACATCAGAAAAATCGTCAATATTAAGGTTAAGGTCGATTAAAGTCGATCCAATCCAAAGTACTCCAGCTGCAGCATCCAGCTATCAGAGATTTATGTTAGGTTTTTCTTTTTAACTTATTTTACAGATGCTGTTTCAATGTGAATTCTGTCTGCAGCACAAGGTAGAAATTATTCAAATTTCACACTGGCTCTAGGATTTCCCCCCCAAATATTTATTTATAGGTGTGAGCAACAAAAGGCAAGTAGCTGAATTAATGTTAGTAGATGAACCCCATGCAATAATGAGTTAAAAACTAAATTTCGTAAAAACCCACTGTGTTCGTTAGCAGCCCTTGAGTGCAGCCAGAAATACATGTGACCTTTTCATTTTCTGTTCGAGAGAAAGTTTTGCAATGCTGCAATTAATCTATCTGGAAAAAATTGTAATCTATATATAAAATGAAGATCGGGTAGAAATAATAATTATAAGAGAAAAAAAACAAATGGAGTTTGCCTACATTTTTTCTGCGTTGCAAAAAAAATGTACAGTGGGAGCCGGTGTGAAAAAGCGTTGCGTAATGACCAGACATGATTTGATGAATCAGCGGGACTATTATGAAGTGAAAGCCAGTGTAATTAGGGGTTCGGGGAGCTTTAGGCAATTCATAAGGATGACGGTGACTTTGAGTTAAAGTCAGAAGGACGGTGACAGCGATGCACATTATGGAGCCAGGAACAGAGAGAACAGTGACAGAGGACATGAATCCCACTTAACAGAGCCGACTGACAAGTGACAGCACTGGCACAGGGGGGACAAAACACACCGAGGTGTCACTTTGATTTGGGCTAATGCTCTTCCTACTACAAGCCACCAGCTGCAGACACCCTTAGACACCTCTGTTAGCTTCAGTTTAGACACACGCGTTTGAAGAGCATCATCTGAAGAGGTGCGGTTAACCTGAAAACACAGCTGTGAGAGGAATCAAGGGATGTTTGCATGCACCTGTAAGTCCGGAAGTGTACCTGTGTGAGAGTACGTATGTACCTGGGGAGAGCTCCACCTGGTGGCTTTATCGGGGCTCGGGCACCTGTTGAGCTCCAGGTGCAGATGTTTTGAGTCATAATTGTTTCCAGCAGTTGCTCCATTATGACAGCTTGTCAGTGGGAGATGATGGTAAGAATGGCAAATTACAGAACCGTGGTCCCTGAGTTTCCGCTGCACTATGAACACAGTGTCTGTAGGCGTGCCCTGAGGAGCTGATCTCCGTGGATGAGATGATTCCCTTTCAGCGGGGGTGAGAGTGAGGGGCGGGGGGGATCAACAGCATAAAGCAACACAAATGCATGGCAAACCACATCCATGGGGCTTCAAAGTTTTGGCAACAACTGTATTGCTCTCTGGCTTTTGGTGCTATTTTGGTGCGTATTAAGCTAGCGTTGGTGTCAAAAAGAGCCAAATCACCCTTTGTAAGTCTACATAATCTTCATTAGACAGGGGTGTCTGAAAAGTAGCGGAGTAACTAAGAATATCAAAAGACTGGCCTCCACACTGCAACATCATTTCAGTTTTGCCTGACAGTTTTTTACTTTGTACAGAGGGAGGATACTTATACTGCAGTTGTTAAATGCTGCACACAGTATATATACCTCCCAGCACACAAACACATACAATTAACACATTCAAACTCAATGAAATAAACCTGACAAGATGTATCACAAAGGTATTTTTTATTCATTTGATGATATGGTAGAACTGTTAGAGCATAAGAGTGGGATTGCCTCAGGAGACAAGCTGCAAGAAAACTGATCATAGATTCATTAGACATGAAACTGTATTGATGGATAACTTATGCATATTATGTAAGTTTCCATGAATTATATATAAATTAAAACCCTCAAAACAACAAAGCCTTAAAAAGAGCAGCACTTTTTTTTTCAACTTTATTCCTGTTCGTCTTCCTTCCTCTTCCTCCTCTCCGGGATTGGGAGTGTTGGTGTGTGCTTCTTCATGCTCCCTCATGGTTTTGGGAGGGTTCCAGGCTTATAATGTGGCTGTACGCTTGTTTGACTTCACCAGTCAAGTTATATCTTTGCCAGGCTCATGTGTCAATCAGACTGTGGTGCTCTGTGTCCGAGGAGGCAGGCCGTTCAAAACAACTGACCTGTGTTCTGACACAAGATGGCTGAAACAGAGGTATTACATCAGGGCAACACAGGATATCATACATGAATTTCACTTTCTGAAGTTTAAGAAAGCCACTGCAGTTAAAGGAGAAGCATTTTGAGCCTGTAAGTTAAAATGTAGCTTTTTGTGTATCTATAGTATGAAAGGAAAGTCTTTTTTTGGGGTAACTTCTGTGTTGATCAAACAGCCTCTTTTGGGGTACAACTTATGTATAGAGAACTGAAGCAAAACAATAATATTGCACCTTTCATTCATCTGAAATGTATTTTACAAAATTGTGCACCAGCCTCTCCAGCACTGGTGCCAGTTTTTGGACTGTCCTCCACAAGGTTATCCTCAGAGCTGGTCCTAACTGCTTCTCTTCAGCAATCTTTTTTATTTTCCAATGTCTTTGGTGTCTTTTGATGCTGTCTATAAAGTTACAAGGAGACTCCAGTACATTTCAGTCCTGTGCATTAAGTCTTGGCAGTTTATTGTTCGCACTATAAGCCTCTGGAAGGTGTTTTCTGTTGACCTCAAAAGGCAATTTAAGCAGTTTCAGATGGCATATCTTAGAGAAGATTACTCTTGCTTATGCTTGCTTATTTGTTTTAGGAAATTTGCTTCTATTGTCTGTTTGTTAATTCATTATAGAGCAGCAATTATTATTTTACAGCTGAGCTCATTTTAACATCATTTTGGGAATACAAATTGTCTTTCTTCTGTTGAGGGCATTGAAACAGTTCCTCTAATTAAGTCGAAACTGAGCCGCTGCCCAAGGTGAAGTACCACACACTCGAGACATGCTCTGTCCAACAGCCTGGCCTCTGTGCTATGAGCTTGGAAACGTGGACATCAAAAACTAGACGTCCTGCTGGTTAAATCTAAACCTTCCAAACATGTATTCACATTTCATGTTCCTTCAGAAAGATGACTATCTCTTCAACCTCCATGCACCAAATGGTTCAATAGACAGTGACCGTTTCCCATCAGTCCTCATGGCCGGTGCTTAAAAGTGAAAGGTTAACCTTCCCGTTAATCTCAGTTAACACAATACACACTGTTGAAAAGTTTAGTTTGAATGTAGTGTCAGTTTATCTAGTTATTTTCCTGTTTGCCCTCCCAGTCCTGGACAATAGCTGCAGATGGTGGAGGATCCTTGAACAGCCCTACCATTGAGTGTCTGTTGCGCATTTCCTATGAACAGCAAGGTCACCTTCTAAGCAGAACCGCTGCCTGGGGAGACAGGCTCTCCACTGAGGGACAGTTTGATGGGGAATAGCAATAACTTCACATCTGGAACCATATATCCTCAGCTAATGGCACACAGTCCAAAAATCAAGGCCTAACAGTCCTCCAGCTATCCTGGGATAAGGTTTGTCTAAAGGGGTATACCTGTTATCAGCAACAACAGAACCACAAGTCTGTATCCACTCCATGGTTTTTCAGACATGGACAGGTGCCTGATGTCCCCACGCAGGTGTGATTTATTCTTTAACAGAAGGTCTTTCCTGCAATGAACATTTCTGCTATACACAAAAACAGCGCAACCCAAGAGAAAAAGTTGCTTTTTGTATAAACCAGCCCTGTACCCTCCTACATTAATGCAGTTCCTCTCCTAATAGCTCTATATAGCAACTTAAACAGCTGTTAAGTTAGCTACCTAGCTATAAAGGTGGCTAATATGAAAAAGCACTAACTGATGCAGTGGTGTACATCCATGCCAGAGTTTTTATTTGTACTTTATCTATCTACAGTGTCCAGATTTTTATTTACACCTCTTTGATATTGTGACAACATTTATGGCATAATAAAGTGATCATTTATTTGTCACATGATAACATAATTATTGTTTGTTTCTAGTGTGGCAGCAATGTTATTTTGCTTGTGTTTTCAAGAATTAATTTCAGCTCCAGGGTGGCCAACTTATTCATAAAGTTTCCATACAGGAGAATAATTTAGCCACTGTTGTTGTGTTAGTTTCAAATTCATACACTTCTTTTGACTGTTTGAAGGAGCAAACACAGTACATGCATTCTATCGTAACTTTTTTATTATTAATGGGTAGCAGCTACCTGTTATTTGCTGATGAATATTAATGTCTGTGTCTGGCTGCACTGTTTGGACTGTCAGCACTGTTCCCCAGATCTGTGCTGATCACAGCAGAGCTGAGACCCAAACCCAGAGTTTGCAGCGCGTCGGCCGACCGCGTGCCGCTGCTCGCAGCGTCCTTGCAGAGGGCTCTCTGGCTTTGTTAGCCTTGGCAGGGTGTCGAGTCGGGGTGCTGAGCTCCATACTGGGTGACGGGGAAGCCAGCAGTGCGGCACTTTTAAAGTGCGGCACAGCGAGTCTTCTTTTAAAATCAGTTGTTTTCAGGAACCGAAGGAAATGGTGTCCTTAACTGGCTCATGGACACGGAGTCTTTGATGTGTGCTCAGTCCCCACGGACGGCGTCCCCTGCAGGTGAATTCTTGCGCATGTCGGATCCCTGCTGTGTGTAATCTCCTGCGCTGCTGGTGTTCCACCCTACTATCTGCTCTTTGGAAAAGGAGTATTTCTCCACAGGGTTTCTGTCCCTGGGAGGGAATGAGAGACTCATGGGTGCCCCCTGCTGGTTACAGTGAGGGTTGTTTTTTCTTGCGTGAGGTATACCGCCAACCTCCCATCATTCCCACCACTGAAGAATGGACTGCAGTCTCCACCTCATCTCTACTGGAGCCTGGAATCAGCAATTCCCAAGAGGGGAGAAGAAAGGGGCAGTAACTACTAAAGCTAACATCTGTCTAGCCCAGCACACACACAGCTAACATGCACACTCTGATAGAGTCTGGGGGAAAACATATTGTTTTGTGGCCTTATTATTGGTGCAGCTGATGGAGAATAGGACTCTCCAGCCCTGAATATCACACACTCACATACGCTACTCACATATACACTGCTTACAAGATACACTGCTCACGCAAACCAAATCACACCCAAATAGGGCAGAAAAAAATCTGAATTATTGAGGTCAAATAAAGATTATCTGATATTTCTGGCAGTCTATTCACACACACACTTCAGAATGTGCTAGAACCTATGTGCTCAAGCTCAAGACTCTTCTACTTGTCACGCAGTTATTAAACCACGTAATCCATCACTAGAAAATGTTGCATAACGGTTTAATTGTGTCATTGCATGACACAGTGAGTGATTTATGGATTAGCAAGTAAACAAATACAGAGGAGGAAGCACAACACCCAATATAATATGCTAGCTATTCCTTATCAGTGGCACTTTCACTGAGCACTGTTGCCAGCTCTCCAAGGCTTTATAAGCAGATAACAGCATCCTTTCTCCTGAAAATGAGGATGCGATTCACAGCAAATTGGATCGGAAGTACATGGTTGTTCAGCATATTTCCTCTTACTTCTTACCAAACATAACAGAAACAACTACAACAAAGCCAACAATGCCTCTTCTGAAGAGCATTTCACATCTCCCAAACTGGGGACTGTGCATCTTGTGTGTCGTGACAGACAGAGGCAGTCTGGGAAAATGCTATGCAAATTAATGCCGATTTTACCTTCAAAAAATACAAACAAGAGGACACATCTGATCGTGCTGAAGCTTTGAAGCTGTTCTGCTTGCTGTTCTACTTCTAGTATTCAGTGAACTCCAAGGGCCAGACCATTAGTAGTATTATGAATCTCACACACACACACACACACACACACACACACACACGCACGCAGTCACACACTCACTTACTCGCACACACACATATACCAAATATTTTGGCAAGGACAGGACACCACATACTTAAAAAGGACATCAATTAATAAGTGCTTCTGAAAAAAAGTCGATTATACAGGTAATCAATCATACAAATTAAATAGAAGCCAGTTTTAGAGACAAGCAATGTGATTCAATTACATAAAAAACAAGACATACTGAAAAGGAATAAATCAATAGCACACAAGTAAAACTAAAATGAAGCATAATTTATGCCATTTATCGCCACAGACACTGAGGGTGACTTACAATGTCACACCCTGGAACTTCTGCATACTCATTTGAGTAGTGGGATTTTCAATGGAGTATTGGGGGTAAAATTCCACTCTCAAGGGTACAACTCCTGTCTGGGATATGAACCCGCAACACCTTGGGTCCAGTATGCAGTACAGTGCTATGCTGCAAACTGCCTCTAATGTCTGACTGTGAAGCACAGGGGCTCATTCATGTGTACATGAGCAAACCTGTTCTGCCTGACCACCTGAAGAACCCAACAGAAATAACTCTTGTAACTTTATTGTGTTATCATCAGTTTGACCATAGATGCAGTGTGCCTATCTTGTGGTAATATTATATTTTTAAATTTATCAAAAAAATTCAATCAATTACTCAATTAATCAGTCACTCACACCGAGACGTGCCATGTCATTCTGATCTTCAAGTTGCTGTCATGTTCTAGTGTCGTCCTTGGGGGATTTTTACCCTGACTGTGATGTGACAGACACCGGGGAAGAGGAAGTAGTGCATGCAGTTTCCTGTCCACCAGACTGCAGTGGGACCAGGCAGCTTCCTTCAGCACACCCCTGCATTCTCCCCAGCAGCTTCAGAACTCAGAGTATGTGGCGTCCAGGGAAGCCGTTAGGTTACATCTTCTTGGCAGATACATCTATCCAGAGCAATTTCTGTAGCTTACAATTTTATTCTTTTATATACCTGGATATTTGGGTTAAGTACCTTGCCGATGGGCAAACCATCAGTGGCCGACCTGGTAATAAAACTAGTTGCGGGCCCTACAGGCACATAAACGGGTGTTCTCTTTAGTTTACACTAATCATGGAGACCGGGACAAGAGACACCTCACCCTTGCACAGGTAAACATTTGATTACAGCAACACCCAGCACAAAGATCCACACAGCAACTGAAAGCAATTCTACCCTGTAGATCTTCTTTTGTCAAACAGAATAAGCTATGGTGGTGACAGGCTCAGTCAGCAACTCAGCAATTGTTGGGATAGGAGACCTCCTAGGAAAACCAGGTTGCCACTGGTAATAGCATGCGTTGGCCAGTACTGGTCAGTATTCCTTCTGGACCAAATGGACAGCCAGTGTGTCACCAGACCAGTCTCTGGGACACCCTACTGTGGAGGCGATGCTGTTTTTTGTAAAAACTCTGTCAAAACTTTCTCTGGCCATGAACTGTATTTCATTTCCATCCCTCAAAAGCTGAAATACCTGGAGCCACAATAAAATGCTCCGCCAATTACAACAGCTTTTCAAATATTAACAATTAGACACAATATTTCCTGTGTATACAGTTTCCACTATACAATATATACCCACTATATATATATATATATATATCCATCCACTAGGATTCCTCCTTGCGCGTCTGGCTGTATCATTCTGCTGCAGTCCTGTTTTCCCTTCTATGGCGCATGATCTGTTTTTTCAGGGTATGGCTGGTCACGGCCCCCTTTTTGGCCGTTTTAGTGAATGGGAGGAACATACTGCTGAATCAATTAACTCAGATTAATTTGGCTGTACAGTATCTGGGAAAAAAAACGCTAATGAATTGACCGAGGGGGGTCGTTGGTGCGCACTATGAAGATGCCACATCATCACCATTCATCAAGACTCTTTTTAAAATATTGTATTACATAATTCACTTGCCTAGATGGTGCTTTTGCCCAAGGTAAGACAGCAGATGCATTTATCCGAAGCAAATTACGCAGCTTCCATTTCACATTTAGCCATTTATATCGCTGTATATTTTGTGATGCAGTGGAGGTTAAGTACCTTTCTCGACGGCGCAACAATAATTCTCCATCTGGGAATTGAATCTGCAACTTTCTGGTTAGCCTTTTAACCATTATACTCACTATAGACGGTTTAGGAGTTGGTCAGGTGCTTAGCTGACTCAGCCGCGGGCCTCGTGTGGCGACATTCGCTGGCACTAACGATGACACTGAAATCGATTCAAAGTGTTTCGTTGAGTCAGGAATTATAATGCCGTTAAACGGGAATGAAATGAAAATGGTCCATTATCTCAGCAGTTGCGGAGCACGAACAACCATTCATATTTTCTCACAAATTAATGAAAATGGACTAAAAAATTAAAAGGGCATTTCTTAAACTGAGGTTATTCATCAGCGACCTGATGCGTTTCTTGACATGCCACTTGCACACGCTCGCTTTAATGTAAACTTTTAGCCAAATTCATGCGTACACTGAGAATTATGTATTGCTGCAATTCGCGATCTAATGGATTTCTGATAAATTAACTCCCCCTAGCGTCAATAATAAGAACATTGACATATTTACGGTCTGATTCGTGATAAAATAATCCATATTAGACAATGCTCCCCTCCAACGGACATAGGTGGTACTACAACTAGCGTCTTCCAAAAACTTTTTGCGAGCGACCTTTCTTTGTTTATGTTGTAATATGTAATTTGTTCTCGACTCAGACATATCAATTTCGGCTGGTGCTGTTTGACTATATCAGATATAGTGATATAGATCTAGTTTGCTACATTAAGTAAGATCATTTGGACACACCAAAAATGGTGTCTGAAATTACGTTAGAACTAACATGAGCAAATTCTGTTTTCTATTACGTATTACTGCAGTGCAGCGTTCGCTTACCACGTAAAGATGAAGCAGAAACGTTGCACTTCCAACTTGCTATTTATTAAAAGCAAGACCAATGCTGTCCTACACGCTGATTCTTGGTGCTTCACTTTCAATTTAATACAACGTACAGATAATTGATTTATATAATGGATTCGTTAATCAAATTTGGAAAGTACCACTTAAAGTGAGACGGATGAGATCGAAAACAAAATTTTGTCTGTTCTTGTTTGAGGTTGGCAAAAATACCAACAAAAAGGAACTTCTCAGTTAATACATGTATGTCTGTGTGTTTTGTTGTTGAATATGAACAACTTCTTTGTTGTACTATTTTTGTCAACAGTTGTTTGTGTATATAATCTCATTTTTAAAGCCATTTGTTTTCCTGTTTTGTCGTTTCTGCGGTATGCTGCAGCGCCTCACGGAAACGTCAATCTAAACATGACCCCGCCCCCAACGCGGGACTGCGACCAATCAAAACTTTGCGTTGAGCGTCCTGTTGACTTTTTACAACGACTCCCCGTCTCGGAATCAGGGCCACGCTTTCGAGTGGCTGTAAATTTATTGTTAGCTCCGCAGCCAGATGGCTAACAATGTAGTAGCAACTTATCTGTTGTCCGATGATGGATTTACAGTAACACACTTCCTTTATCTTTACAGCCTCGAGTAACGGTAGGCAAACAGCCTCGGGAACAGAATACAGAGCTGTAGTAACTTCAAAGTCGATGGCGCTTTGAACTTCAAGGTAAGGTGGAACATTTAGCTAGTTAGCTAGCAATAATATAGATCGGTGTACAGAGACACGATCAGGGCGTGTTTTCTGATCATGTAACCAGGTAGCTTTAGTCACTTTACGTGTCAGCTTTCGCTCATTCAGCCGTTTGGCAGCTACCTACTTTAAACTACAGCAAGGCAGCTTGTTAGCTAAGATAATATTAGCTCGCAGTTGTTTGGGTCCACACTCCCTGTCACCGCATCGCTGCTATGGCTGGATGCAACAGGTTGGAAATTTTATGCGAGTGTCATAAGCAGTTTACTTCAGTTAGATGGCCGGCTGATTAAGAAGCTAAATCTGTCCAACCCCATCGCGACGATGTAGATATAACGCTAACGGTCAGCATTAGTTAGTGTGTGGTTCTCAAGGCAACCGTGATGGCGATCTTTGTAACTCTTTAACTTGATTGTTTCCGACTGAAACCATGCGCTATCAGTCAGCTAGCTACCAAAGAAGAGCAAATGAAGTTAGATGTCTAACTATGCTTTTTAATTATAAAAAGACTGTTACACTGGCCAGCTAACGCCACATGGGTAGCTAATTAGCTATCCAGTGTTGCCAGTGTATCGACACAAGGATGCTGCGTGGCCAGCTAGCAGATTACATGTCCAGTCAGTTAGCGACCCATTTGGTTTAATGTTACGTTGCTAATTTACTCAATTGGTGTGCATAGTTACAAACATTAATTAGGAGATTAGCTAAGCAGTAATCAGTGTCAAAAAGTAACTGAGCAACTAGTTAACTCTGTTACATATCTTTTCCTGGCCCAGCACTGCTAAGACTTGAACTAAAATCTCTACTCTGATCACCGTAATTGTACAAGACAATAGTGATTAATGTCTGTGATTTCTTTCGTTGTTTTATTGCTTTTGAATGTGCAAGTTGTACGGGTTGGCACAGAACTGATTTGATGGCATGAGGTGTTGTGTGCTCTTCCGAAATTAGATAAATGGACACGCGTGAAATGTCTGGCATGAGGTCTAATTCAGTTGTTTCCTATTGAACCAGGGCAGTGTCAGATTAAATTATCCTGCTTTTACAAAGAAATGCAGTTGATTTCGGGGAGCAAATGTTAAAACTATGCTGCCTTATATATAAACGGGCTTTGGGCATTAAGTCAGAGGATTTTCCCTTGGCTCGTCTGTGAAAATATTTCACGAAAGCATATTCTTCCCTACAGGCGTCTGGAATTAAGATACAGTATTCCCAGAATAGAAGCATAGTATAATTGCATTTGTTTGCTTCCACAATGTCCTGGAATCCTTAATGAATCCATTCAGTTTGCGTTGCCAACTGCCAGTGTCGTTTCCAGTGCATTTTTGTGCTCGACTTATGGTTATGAATTATGCAAGTGTTCCATTTTCCCGACGTTTACGACGACGTCAAAAGTTTGATCGTAGCTGAAAGTTACTATAAACACCGTAGCTCAATTAAAAATAAAACACTTTTTCATAAAGTTAATCAAGATCAGGAAAGAATTGCCCGGCAGTTACTGAAATTGGACCAGCGTCTTATATCGTATACTGATCTCATCACCGTCTCTGCGTAGTGCTCTGCGAAGATTAATATTTCTGGGCTACAGGCCTACAAGTATTTTCCTCCGTTCCCCATCAGAACATGTCACAAGGCATGTCAGAACAACACTACGCAGATAAAATTACTCCAGGCAGTAGGGCTCATTCATGTGAACTTATGGCGCTAGAATGTTGTAAAAAAAAAAAGTGAAATGAAAAAAAATAAAAATGTCCCTGTCTTGCTATGCCTGTAGGTCGGATATGAAGGGCGGCATTACTGCGGTCCTTTGGAGTGGTCGTCAGACCCAGATAACCTACGAGAAATGGCCCGCACTTTACAGTCGAATTTAAGGAACACCCTCAGCTAATGACACGTGTTGTATGGAGCAGGGATGAAGACTCTAGTTGTCTTTTTAAATATGGAAAACAGGAGGAGCCATATTAGGCGATTTTATTCATCCTCAAACGAATATATGTTGAAATCTTGAGTCCACACATATTTCTGTAACCGTAGTATGATTAACGGTAAAGACATATGACAGTAAAATATAGGTTTAATGTGGTGTGCCTTCTGTCCAAGTTTTAAAACCCACATGGCTGATGCAGCGTTGCGGTCATTAATCGGCGAGGCCGGTATAAAAAGGCCGGTAAAGTGCCAGATGTGCGCCTGTATTGTGTCAGGATTACAGCGGCTCACACTGCGAGAGACCGCAGCTGCGGGAAAATTAGAGCCGCATTCCGCTGAACTGCGGCGGCTCGGCGCACACCGGTTGCGCGTCACTGACGCCTCCCTGTTGGGCATTGCCTCTGCGTCCGTGCTGCGATGCAACCGGGCGCCGTGGTGTGCTGTTTGCGGCATTGATTTGAGCCAGGCCTGTTTTGCTGTAATGGACATCGATCGTTTGATTCTTAGCCTATCAAACGATTGAGCGATTGACATGGTAGTGCATTGTAGCTCCATGGGGTTCATGAGGTCTCGCTCTTCTGTCGATATAAATAACAGTTATGCAATAACAGGGGAAAAAAAGCAAAGTGAAAGTGACATGACAGTGAGTACTCACAATGACAGCTCTGATTTTAGTTTATCCCTGACATATTGCACAAAATGGCTACATACCTTTGATATCTAACGTGAATTTGTAACTAATGTCACGATAGTGCATTAGCATTCTAGAAGGTGATAGGGAATCCAGTCTGCAGGTTTTGAAATGGTTTTCAGTGTGCCAACACGCAATGACCTTGAAACAAACAGGAATTAGCGATCATACAGAGAGTGGCTCTATCATTGTTCATGAAGCCATAGAGCTAATGCTAAAAGCTTTAACAAAAAGGGAGTCTGTGCTTTTCAGTCATTAGTGGGTGGCATAACTGCAGGCCAGAAAAAAAGTGTTTGATCTAAACTGGGCAGTGGTGGAGTCCTACAGTCATTGCACAGTGTATTATTATTTGCATGAAGAGTTTGACAAAGCTGCAGCAGTGATATATTCAGCATTTGCCAGTCTGAAAAGCAGCAACAAAATTTAATTTTCAGCACAGTGAGTTTGTTGCTCTTGCGTGACTACTGAGCAGGCCTTTACAGTTCAGTGGAGCATTGAAAATTCAAATAACAGGTCACCTGTGTTTCTCCATCCTTGGAGCCAGTAGGCAGGCCACCTCCATGCCTCACTGTAAGCATTCAGTAGAAACATACCAAGAAAACATGGTCCATTTTGAAGTTGAAACCAGTCTAGCTGTTTGACAGACAGACTGCTGACCTAGCCATGACTCACACAGGCTAGTTTATCCTGTTTGTATATATTTTATCAGGGAGAGAAGCTCAATATCACTGCCTTCTGTAATGTGGTGCTCCTGGCTGGTCTATCATCTGACCTCTGTTCAGCCCCAGCCTCTGTTTTTTCCTCAGTGAATTTTGCAGAAGGGAGCTCTGATATGATTGTGTTTGGCTGCTGGCTAAATGAATACAATCCCAGCACAAAGACTTATGAGGGGAACGTCTTAAATAGTCTTCAGGTGAATTATTACTGCAATATAAGGCATGACTCATACCTGCAGGTACGGGGGCTGTGTGTGTGTGTGTGGGGGGGGGGGGGTTGAGTAGGTGAGTCGGAGTCAGATGGAGAGATCTGCCTCAGGTTTCTGTCGCTAGGAAACCCAAACAGCCATCAGCGTGGCACTCCTGGTATAATTGGAAAGCAGTGGGTATGGTGTAGGAGAGCTGCGGGGGCAGAGGGGGGGCGTGGGGTGGGACAGAGGCAGCGTGCGAGACAGTCTGCTGCGTGACTGTGTCACTCAGGGCTAACAGCAGGGTCTCTGTGAGTTTGAGCAGCCTGTAATGATGGAGTGATGGAGAAACGGCGCAGGTACAGTGCATGAGGCAGTGCTGAGTAGCACGTGTGGTCTGCCCTTCTGTAGTGTTTTAAAGGACACTGGGTCAGTATAGCTAAGATAAGCATTCCTATCTTCATTTTTGACTTTGACTGGATAATGGTTTACAGACCTGTTTGAGAGGGGGGGGGGCAGCATTACATAATAAAAATGGTGTACATCATGGTCACCTGACTTTCAGTGTTCTGCCTGCTAGGAGTGCATGAAACCAAATACAACAAATCTGTTAATGGAAGGGTGGTACACACATGCACACACACACACACACACACACACACACACACACACACATACACACACACACACACACACACACACACACACACACACACACACACACACACACACACACTGTACTCTGATGAAGACTCAGGCTGAAACATCTGTTTTTAATTCCCGGTGCTTAAAGAAAACATTCAGTAAAGAACTGCAGATTTGAAGAGTTGAGTCCATTCACCAAAATTGCTTTAATATGCAAACCACCAGTACAACAACAAAACAGTAAAAAGAATATGAAAATTAAACACAGTGAAACTGTTTGACCTGACATTCCAAGTACACCTAAAGATAGTGGCCTTTACAAGGGCTACTACATAAAGTCTTGGTGCACCCAAACAAGAAGATGGCTCTTGTTATTATTTTTCATAAAAATATAGAGTCAGAGTGAGTGACAAACCTTACAGCCAGTTCCCCAGAGAGTTGTTCCAGGAGGTAAATATGTTTGGCTCAGTTAGCACTGGGAAGGACATACTAGACCATGTCTGTGAATGTGTGTATGGATTTTGGGAAAGGCTCTTTGTATGTGTGTAAGGTAGAGCCTGGGTCCTGTTGGTGCATGTTTAATCCACAGACTGAGCTGGGATTGTGAGCCATTCCCAGATGGCTCTGCTGGATCTGATCTGGTTGTAATGACATGTATTTCTGCCACCATCTCAGTTCTGCTGTCTGTGGTGATGCAGTGCCACCAAGTGCCACCAAGTCGGAGACCCAGTGGGGTGTAATTAGTGACATGAAGTCACTATGCATCGGCAGTTGGCCAGAATGATTACAGAACCAGGATTATAAATAGAGTGTTGCAGGTTCAAACCTCAGGTGAGGGCATTGCCACTGGACAACCTGAGCAAGGTGCACAGCCTAAATTGCTTGAATAGATACCCAGCTGTGTAAATGGATAATAAGTGTAAATTCTCCCCTGTGCTGCCTTGCTTTGTAAACAGGAGATTAGTAGCCGTGACTGTGAGCTGCGTGTGTTTGTGGAATGATAACCAAAGGTCTTCTCCCCTGCACTCTGTCTCCAGTGCAGGATTAGAGGTTTTTCACCTAAATCAGGCTGCTTTTCTGCCAGCGATACGCCCCCCCTCTGCAAGGAGGAAGAGGGCTGCTATCACAGCCAGGGCGGCTCCATGCTGACAGATCAGCTAGCGTTTCCAGGCAGGGGCTTATCCACTTAAAGGTGGAAGGATGCGCTTTCTTCTGTTCTCATGCAGATGATGATGTACTTTTGATGAAGAGGAGTCTACATTAATATGTTTAAAGGATGGAAAATCACTTTAAAACTTGTGGTACCTTATGAAGAGCATATAAAAAGCTGTTTTTTACCCACTGCTCCTGAACAAATTCAGGTACAAAAGCACATTGCTCAAGGTTACAGAGCCAGTGCTTTGTTTGGGATTCGAACTTAAAACCTTTTGGATGCTTGCCGCATACCCTCCCCGCTTCCGGCTGCAGCCGGAAAGCCCTCCTCTCCCAGTGACAACATGTTTACTTTTGTCTAAATGAAGGATGCCACCCGTGTGACGCACTGGGCATATGCTGGTGTCCTGGATCAGTCACAGCATCATAATCGGCTTACTGTAATCTGGGATATCAGGGATGGTGCTGTTCTGGGGTCATTTTTACACTGTGCCAATGGCCACGCTGATGGCACCTGGCCCTGGGGGTCTCCCCTGTGTACAAATAGACCTACAGCACAACAGGAGAGTAGAGTGTAAGAATCAGCTCATTACAGTGTCACCAAAAGGACATATATTTTCCCTTAAATTACAGACCCATGGTATCTCAAGAGTACTATGCTAAGGTGGTGTATGCACATGTTAAAGTACAGTCTTTAGTTGTAGTCTGGGGACAGTAATTTTAACAAAACCAGTCTGCAGGGGGAGTGTGTGTGTGTGTGTGTGTTCATTATCTGAATACAAGAGAGTGTGGCTTAAGATCCTGTTTCAGGCTGTGTCGGAGGGGTAGAGTGAGGGCGTTCAGACCCGGTTTTGGGTAGGGCGAGTCTGACTGCAGTGTGTGTTCCATCCCTGATTTGGGTGGGGTAATTTGATTGTCCCTGGCACAGGCCCCAGGGGCCCTTGGCGAGAGAGAGCTGCCATGCCTCAGTCTCTCTGTGGGGCTGGGACGAGGCCAGCGTCACACTGCAGCCCACAGAAGGCGGGAAAAATAAAGTCACATGATGGGAAAACTTAGTTTGGCCCTGAGTGTATCTGTGTACTTGTGTGCATGTAAAACAATCCTTCCAAGTATGCAGTTTGAAATAGATGCATTCCTAGTGTTCCAGAATCTACTGTTTATACTGTGAATGCAAACATGTGAATTTATACACTCTGATCTCATCCTGTCCCACGCGGATAGCTGAATATTACATCCATTTAGTCTTAAGTAGAACCCCTGAAGTATTTCTCCTTCTGCGGGTGGGTTTCAGCTGTTGTCAGGGAGTCACCATGGTAACGGTCAGCTGCAGCTCAGTTCTGAAGGAGTCTGTTACCGTGGCGGGGTGTGTGGGGGGTGGGGGGGGGGGGGTGGGAGTTGGAGCTTCAACTATCAAACGCTGAAAAACATTCCTAATTTCCCTTAATGAGAAACAGAGGGCTTAGTGTTGCCTTTGAAGCAGTTGTACTGCAGTAAGTGATGCATTTTTTATAAATAACTTCAGCAGAGGTGGTGAGATACTTCTGAACAATATTTGCATAGCTGCTGTAACAGAAGGACCAGAGATGCATCACTCAGAAATGTGCATGTTTTATCCTGGGCAGACGCTTTGTTGTACAGTGATTAAATGTTAGTGTGCAGAGGTCTGGGTTTGTAATGGGGCAGATCAGGCTGGCAGCCTCCTTTGTGTGTAACAAGTGAGCAGTGTCAGAGGGCCCATCTGCAGCATATGAATGGACAGAGAGCTTCTTTGGCAGCCATCTGCAGGGTGTGTGTGTGCGCGCGCGTGTGCGCGTGTGTGCGCGTGTATGTGTGAGTGCGAATCCACTGGATCCTATTTACATGTGGAGACAATGCTTACTGTCCCTCAGACCACCGTCTCCCTCTCCCTCTTTCTCTCCCCCTCTCTCCCTCTTCCTTTCTTTCTCTCTGTCTGTCCTACCCTCTCTCTGTCTGTCTCCATCTCTGCACCCCCCACCCCCACCCTCTCTGCCCCCCCATCTCTCCCCCTCCATCCCCGTGAGGCTTGAGTCTGTGGCAGTACACACTACTCTGCAGGACTGTCCCTGCAGCAGAAACGGGGGGGGGTCATTCCTGCACCCCTCCCTCAGGGGGCCTGCTGTCGTCCTCTCTGCCCCCCCCCCCCTCCCCCCCCCCTGCCCCCTGCTGGGTGACCCGGCAGTTCGGGGACCTTCAGAGCTGCGGCATCGCCTACGGCAACGTCTCTTCTCCGGTCGTTCTGTTTGGCAGCCGCTGCAGCAGGCCGGACAGGGACAGCTGAAACAGATTCTCCCAGCGGTGTAAAAGGCAGTGGAAGAGTGACCCCTGACCTCTCTGCCTCCCACAGCCATGTTGGGGCTGGCTGCTGTGTGGTGCGTGTGCCACCCGCAGGGTGC
This sequence comes from Megalops cyprinoides, assembly GCF_013368585.1. Lineage (NCBI taxonomy): Eukaryota > Metazoa > Chordata > Actinopteri > Elopiformes > Megalopidae > Megalops > Megalops cyprinoides. The sequence continues at coordinate 3,269,648 of NC_050586.1, forward strand.
GTTATAATGTGGGCCTTGCCTCCGTGTCCCGGGCTGTAGTGGGATGTGTCTCAGGGTTGCAGCCCGCCGCCCGGAGGCTGCCGTCATTCTGTTGGCTCGCGGTTCGCTGGGCTCCTCCCTGACCTATTTGTGTCCGTCGCTCAGAGCTTCTCTCCCACCACGTCACACGCGCGGTCCTAGCGGACGCCAGACTGGCTTTCGGGCCGTGATAACTCTGTGACTTCCAGCTGGTCTCTCACAGGGAGCAGGGAGGGGCAGTTACAGCTAGCAATTAGCGGTAAGGTTTGCTGTTTTTTTAGACTAAACATTTCTCTTGTGTTTTTACTGTTTTATTTGCCTTTAAAATCTGTACC